>NW_027211691.1:0-112500 GCF_022749685.1 Semicossyphus pulcher
CACCAATGAGCCCTCAGAAGGACACTATTCCCCTCCCTCACCTGCCCCCACTTGTTACCCCTCACTTAGGATAGGCACATTTCTTTTACAGGACCACACCCACTTTTCTGGACCAATCTGGGGGAGAGAGGCCTGAACTGGAGGGAAAATCCACCATTTTAAGTGAGCCTCTCTCCTCCAGACTTCATCTCTCCTCGACTCCCCTCTGAGGAAGCAGCACCTGCTGCGAAACGTCAGGGACTCCTGTCTGCGCTGGAGCGAGACACCCTGTCTTTTCCTTTTAAATTATATTGTTAAAAAATGAAAAAATACGGGCACTGTTTTTATCCCTCACCATTGGTTTTAATCTAAGACTATTAAAAGTTAAGTTTTAGCATAACCAGAGCGGCACCCCCTGAGGACTCCTAACCTTCCCCCCAGCCGGGGGAGACCTAAACATCCTGAATCGTCCACAAAAAAGTGAACTTTATTCACCTGCCTGGAATCTCTAAGTCTCCTCAACAGGACCAAAATGGCCGCCATCCAGCACGGAAAGAGGACAGCCAGAGACTACAGGCCTCAACATCGGCTCCACATTCAAGACCAGTCGACGCAGGATACTCAGGTGGGTGCACACAATGGTTTCATGGTGACAGGGACAGGGCACCAGCGCAGTCAGGGGCAGAGGAGGGATGAAGGGTCCAGAATACACCACACAACAGACATTAGCACCCAACACCACACTACAAGGCATATACATGCACCCATCAGACAGAAACACAGAGACCGGCACCTTTACAGTCACTCACTCTCACCACCCAGACAGCCACTTGATGAGTACACACACACAACAGCTAAGGAATATTTCAAGCTTATTCAGGCAGTTCACCATTCCCACATCATCAAAGATGCAATAGCTACAGGTCATTTTCCCACAGGCATGATGAGACAGGTCACTAAAGTCAGTCAGTTCATTAAACCTTCATCACCAAACTCAAAAATCAGAGATCTTATTCATGAAAACACACTGAAATGGATGAACACGAACCTACATTTATTACTGGACCATTATGAAAACATCATCCCCACTTACACTGAGGTCTGGGGGGAAAGCCTAGCCCTGGAGGTAGCAAAAGGTTGGGCTAACCGACGCTACGGGGCTAGGCTACACCCTCAGGCCTTCACCACCGCACATGAACATATATTTTTTGACTCAGAACAGGATTCACTTTCACCCCCTCCTTCACCCCCTCCCTCTCCCTCCCCTCCCCCCTCCCCCCCTCTCCATGTCTCTCCCCAGCACTTTTCTCTCCCCCCTGGTCCCCATCTCCCCCAATCCACAGAGCATGGAGAATTGGACAATCCCCCAGAGGAGCAGTATTGGGAGGAGTCGGACTCGAGCGAGGGGGGACAACCGCCCGCCCTGCCCGAAGCAGGGGGTGATGCAGGTAACCCCCAGTATCCGGGACCAACAATATCATTACAAACACCAATAACCTCTAACATTACTCCTAGCCCGGAGTCCTCAGTGAAGCCTAAACGGGCCCACAGAGCCACTCAAACATCAAACCCACCCATGCAAAGAAGCATCTCACCCCCCCAGACAGCTCGGGCAGAGGCGGAGAAACGACACCCTCGACCAACATCGTCTCCCCCCAGCTCGTTTTCTGGCTCCTCCCTACAGGAAAGTTCATTTATTCAACCCTTCCATCCCATCTCTCACCTCCCTTGTACCTGCAGGTCCCCCCCACAGAACGTAACCACACCCACCGGGAGCTGTCGGCCTACAGGAAACAACCAAACACCGAAACAGGCCCATTTTCACCATCAGCAACGACGAACATCAGTGTTTGATACCCCGGTTTCCCCAATTCAGTCCCCAGGGAGTCCTCATGAGCCCACCTCACCTGAATACCTTCACAAACAGAAGATCAACCAATCACACACTGTGAGTAAGGTAATGATGAGTGGGCTCCCACAGAAAGTCAAAGTGACGTACTCTGGAACCTCCACTGAACCCCTCACAAACAAAAATATAAAACACAGTCGGAGGGACGGAGGCCGGCAGCTCCCCCTGGAGACCACAAGGAGGAGAGCAGAGAGGTACTGGTTACAAAATTGACTTTTGAACTCCAAAAGAAACCAATATAAACAATAACCTCACCTTTTCTTTTTCCCTCACGAAGCCCAGGGGGGTCTGCAAAAAAACAACATTGGTTGATAATCTGTACATCCTTCTACAATAAAACTTCAATCACCATATCTGACTCCGTTTTCATGTACACTCTTACAATATTAAACATATACTAATGCAAATTACGGGTCATATTCCAATTATAAAAGTCTAAAAATTATTCCACTTACCTTCATTTCAGCATCCAGGTGGGGGGGGTCGACCTTCGGCACACCCCCAGGCCAGTGCACCCGAATCCCACAGAGGAAAAACAAACATGAATCCAACACAGAACCTAACCTAGCCAGAGCCGGGTGTGTGCTGATCTCGGACCCCCCCACCTGTAACACACCGGAAAAAGATCAATTATCATGTTAAAGTGTTCACACGATCAGGATTATTATCATCAGTAGAGTATTATTTTCTTTCCCCATTATCATTATGTTCAGGATTAGCATTATCACTTTTCTTTTTTAGCATCACTATTCATTGATATTCATTTAATGTTTGACCCCTAACCTTAACCTCTCCCTCTCCTAAATACTAACCTTAACCTTTCCCCTTCCTGATCCCTAACCCTAACCTCCCCCCCCCCCTCTTTTTTGGCCCCAATCTGAGTGTAAAATCCCCCCTGGGCCCTAACCTGAACTACAGTCAGCCACAGCCTGGCTCCTCTCTGCTCTCCTCAAACCACCACAAGAACATCATGACCATCAGCTTTGCCACCATCTGCTGGACAAAGCAGCACCCTGCAACCAGTACAACCTCCCTACTCCTCAGTCACAGCTCCACCAATGAGCCCTCAGAAGGACACTATTCCCCTCCCTCACCTGCCCCCACTTGTTACCCCTCACTTAGGATAGGCACATTTCTTTTACAGGACCACACCCACTTTTCTGGACCAATCTGGGGGAGAGAGGCCTGAACTGGAGGGAAAATCCACCATTTTAAGTGAGCCTCTCTCCTCCAGACTTCATCTCTCCTCGACTCCCCTCTGAGGAAGCAGCACCTGCTGCGAAACGTCAGGGACTCCTGTCTGCGCTGGAGCGAGACACCCTGTCTTTTCCTTTTAAATTATATTGTTAAAAAATGAAAAAATACGGGCACTGTTTTTATCCCTCACCATTGGTTTTAATCTAAGACTATTAAAAGTTAAGTTTTAGCATAACCAGAGCGGCACCCCCTGAGGACTCCTAACCTTCCCCCCAGCCGGGGGAGACCTAAACATCCTGAATCGTCCACAAAAAAGTGAACTTTATTCACCTGCCTGGAATCTCTAAGTCTCCTCAACAGGACCAAAATGGCCGCCATCCAGCACGGAAAGAGGACAGCCAGAGACTACAGGCCTCAACATCGGCTCCACATTCAAGACCAGTCGACGCAGGATACTCAGGTGGGTGCACACAATGGTTTCATGGTGACAGGGACAGGGCACCAGCGCAGTCAGGGGCAGAGGAGGGATGAAGGGTCCAGAATACACCACACAACAGACATTAGCACCCAACACCACACTACAAGGCATATACATGCACCCATCAGACAGAAACACAGAGACCGGCACCTTTACAGTCACTCACTCTCACCACCCAGACAGCCACTTGATGAGTACACACACACAACAGCTAAGGAATATTTCAAGCTTATTCAGGCAGTTCACCATTCCCACATCATCAAAGATGCAATAGCTACAGGTCATTTTCCCACAGGCATGATGAGACAGGTCACTAAAGTCAGTCAGTTCATTAAACCTTCATCACCAAACTCAAAAATCAGAGATCTTATTCATGAAAACACACTGAAATGGATGAACACGAACCTACATTTATTACTGGACCATTATGAAAACATCATCCCCACTTACACTGAGGTCTGGGGGGAAAGCCTAGCCCTGGAGGTAGCAAAAGGTTGGGCTAACCGACGCTACGGGGCTAGGCTACACCCTCAGGCCTTCACCACCGCACATGAACATATATTTTTTGACTCAGAACAGGATTCACTTTCACCCCCTCCTTCACCCCCTCCCTCTCCCTCCCCTCCCCCCTCCCCCCCTCTCCATGTCTCTCCCCAGCACTTTTCTCTCCCCCCTGGTCCCCATCTCCCCCAATCCACAGAGCATGGAGAATTGGACAATCCCCCAGAGGAGCAGTATTGGGAGGAGTCGGACTCGAGCGAGGGGGGACAACCGCCCGCCCTGCCCGAAGCAGGGGGTGATGCAGGTAACCCCCAGTATCCGGGACCAACAATATCATTACAAACACCAATAACCTCTAACATTACTCCTAGCCCGGAGTCCTCAGTGAAGCCTAAACGGGCCCACAGAGCCACTCAAACATCAAACCCACCCATGCAAAGAAGCATCTCACCCCCCCAGACAGCTCGGGCAGAGGCGGAGAAACGACACCCTCGACCAACATCGTCTCCCCCCAGCTCGTTTTCTGGCTCCTCCCTACAGGAAAGTTCATTTATTCAACCCTTCCATCCCATCTCTCACCTCCCTTGTACCTGCAGGTCCCCCCCACAGAACGTAACCACACCCACCGGGAGCTGTCGGCCTACAGGAAACAACCAAACACCGAAACAGGCCCATTTTCACCATCAGCAACGACGAACATCAGTGTTTGATACCCCGGTTTCCCCAATTCAGTCCCCAGGGAGTCCTCATGAGCCCACCTCACCTGAATACCTTCACAAACAGAAGATCAACCAATCACACACTGTGAGTAAGGTAATGATGAGTGGGCTCCCACAGAAAGTCAAAGTGACGTACTCTGGAACCTCCACTGAACCCCTCACAAACAAAAATATAAAACACAGTCGGAGGGACGGAGGCCGGCAGCTCCCCCTGGAGACCACAAGGAGGAGAGCAGAGAGGTACTGGTTACAAAATTGACTTTTGAACTCCAAAAGAAACCAATATAAACAATAACCTCACCTTTTCTTTTTCCCTCACGAAGCCCAGGGGGGTCTGCAAAAAAACAACATTGGTTGATAATCTGTACATCCTTCTACAATAAAACTTCAATCACCATATCTGACTCCGTTTTCATGTACACTCTTACAATATTAAACATATACTAATGCAAATTACGGGTCATATTCCAATTATAAAAGTCTAAAAATTATTCCACTTACCTTCATTTCAGCATCCAGGTGGGGGGGGTCGACCTTCGGCACACCCCCAGGCCAGTGCACCCGAATCCCACAGAGGAAAAACAAACATGAATCCAACACAGAACCTAACCTAGCCAGAGCCGGGTGTGTGCTGATCTCGGACCCCCCCACCTGTAACACACCGGAAAAAGATCAATTATCATGTTAAAGTGTTCACACGATCAGGATTATTATCATCAGTAGAGTATTATTTTCTTTCCCCATTATCATTATGTTCAGGATTAGCATTATCACTTTTCTTTTTTAGCATCACTATTCATTGATATTCATTTAATGTTTGACCCCTAACCTTAACCTCTCCCTCTCCTAAATACTAACCTTAACCTTTCCCCTTCCTGATCCCTAACCCTAACCTCCCCCCCCCCCTCTTTTTTGGCCCCAATCTGAGTGTAAAATCCCCCCTGGGCCCTAACCTGAACTACAGTCAGCCACAGCCTGGCTCCTCTCTGCTCTCCTCAAACCACCACAAGAACATCATGACCATCAGCTTTGCCACCATCTGCTGGACAAAGCAGCACCCTGCAACCAGTACAACCTCCCTACTCCTCAGTCACAGCTCCACCAATGAGCCCTCAGAAGGACACTATTCCCCTCCCTCACCTGCCCCCACTTGTTACCCCTCACTTAGGATAGGCACATTTCTTTTACAGGACCACACCCACTTTTCTGGACCAATCTGGGGGAGAGAGGCCTGAACTGGAGGGAAAATCCACCATTTTAAGTGAGCCTCTCTCCTCCAGACTTCATCTCTCCTCGACTCCCCTCTGAGGAAGCAGCACCTGCTGCGAAACGTCAGGGACTCCTGTCTGCGCTGGAGCGAGACACCCTGTCTTTTCCTTTTAAATTATATTGTTAAAAAATGAAAAAATACGGGCACTGTTTTTATCCCTCACCATTGGTTTTAATCTAAGACTATTAAAAGTTAAGTTTTAGCATAACCAGAGCGGCACCCCCTGAGGACTCCTAACCTTCCCCCCAGCCGGGGGAGACCTAAACATCCTGAATCGTCCACAAAAAAGTGAACTTTATTCACCTGCCTGGAATCTCTAAGTCTCCTCAACAGGACCAAAATGGCCGCCATCCAGCACGGAAAGAGGACAGCCAGAGACTACAGGCCTCAACATCGGCTCCACATTCAAGACCAGTCGACGCAGGATACTCAGGTGGGTGCACACAATGGTTTCATGGTGACAGGGACAGGGCACCAGCGCAGTCAGGGGCAGAGGAGGGATGAAGGGTCCAGAATACACCACACAACAGACATTAGCACCCAACACCACACTACAAGGCATATACATGCACCCATCAGACAGAAACACAGAGACCGGCACCTTTACAGTCACTCACTCTCACCACCCAGACAGCCACTTGATGAGTACACACACACAACAGCTAAGGAATATTTCAAGCTTATTCAGGCAGTTCACCATTCCCACATCATCAAAGATGCAATAGCTACAGGTCATTTTCCCACAGGCATGATGAGACAGGTCACTAAAGTCAGTCAGTTCATTAAACCTTCATCACCAAACTCAAAAATCAGAGATCTTATTCATGAAAACACACTGAAATGGATGAACACGAACCTACATTTATTACTGGACCATTATGAAAACATCATCCCCACTTACACTGAGGTCTGGGGGGAAAGCCTAGCCCTGGAGGTAGCAAAAGGTTGGGCTAACCGACGCTACGGGGCTAGGCTACACCCTCAGGCCTTCACCACCGCACATGAACATATATTTTTTGACTCAGAACAGGATTCACTTTCACCCCCTCCTTCACCCCCTCCCTCTCCCTCCCCTCCCCCCTCCCCCCCTCTCCATGTCTCTCCCCAGCACTTTTCTCTCCCCCCTGGTCCCCATCTCCCCCAATCCACAGAGCATGGAGAATTGGACAATCCCCCAGAGGAGCAGTATTGGGAGGAGTCGGACTCGAGCGAGGGGGGACAACCGCCCGCCCTGCCCGAAGCAGGGGGTGATGCAGGTAACCCCCAGTATCCGGGACCAACAATATCATTACAAACACCAATAACCTCTAACATTACTCCTAGCCCGGAGTCCTCAGTGAAGCCTAAACGGGCCCACAGAGCCACTCAAACATCAAACCCACCCATGCAAAGAAGCATCTCACCCCCCCAGACAGCTCGGGCAGAGGCGGAGAAACGACACCCTCGACCAACATCGTCTCCCCCCAGCTCGTTTTCTGGCTCCTCCCTACAGGAAAGTTCATTTATTCAACCCTTCCATCCCATCTCTCACCTCCCTTGTACCTGCAGGTCCCCCCCACAGAACGTAACCACACCCACCGGGAGCTGTCGGCCTACAGGAAACAACCAAACACCGAAACAGGCCCATTTTCACCATCAGCAACGACGAACATCAGTGTTTGATACCCCGGTTTCCCCAATTCAGTCCCCAGGGAGTCCTCATGAGCCCACCTCACCTGAATACCTTCACAAACAGAAGATCAACCAATCACACACTGTGAGTAAGGTAATGATGAGTGGGCTCCCACAGAAAGTCAAAGTGACGTACTCTGGAACCTCCACTGAACCCCTCACAAACAAAAATATAAAACACAGTCGGAGGGACGGAGGCCGGCAGCTCCCCCTGGAGACCACAAGGAGGAGAGCAGAGAGGTACTGGTTACAAAATTGACTTTTGAACTCCAAAAGAAACCAATATAAACAATAACCTCACCTTTTCTTTTTCCCTCACGAAGCCCAGGGGGGTCTGCAAAAAAACAACATTGGTTGATAATCTGTACATCCTTCTACAATAAAACTTCAATCACCATATCTGACTCCGTTTTCATGTACACTCTTACAATATTAAACATATACTAATGCAAATTACGGGTCATATTCCAATTATAAAAGTCTAAAAATTATTCCACTTACCTTCATTTCAGCATCCAGGTGGGGGGGGTCGACCTTCGGCACACCCCCAGGCCAGTGCACCCGAATCCCACAGAGGAAAAACAAACATGAATCCAACACAGAACCTAACCTAGCCAGAGCCGGGTGTGTGCTGATCTCGGACCCCCCCACCTGTAACACACCGGAAAAAGATCAATTATCATGTTAAAGTGTTCACACGATCAGGATTATTATCATCAGTAGAGTATTATTTTCTTTCCCCATTATCATTATGTTCAGGATTAGCATTATCACTTTTCTTTTTTAGCATCACTATTCATTGATATTCATTTAATGTTTGACCCCTAACCTTAACCTCTCCCTCTCCTAAATACTAACCTTAACCTTTCCCCTTCCTGATCCCTAACCCTAACCTCCCCCCCCCCCTCTTTTTTGGCCCCAATCTGAGTGTAAAATCCCCCCTGGGCCCTAACCTGAACTACAGTCAGCCACAGCCTGGCTCCTCTCTGCTCTCCTCAAACCACCACAAGAACATCATGACCATCAGCTTTGCCACCATCTGCTGGACAAAGCAGCACCCTGCAACCAGTACAACCTCCCTACTCCTCAGTCACAGCTCCACCAATGAGCCCTCAGAAGGACACTATTCCCCTCCCTCACCTGCCCCCACTTGTTACCCCTCACTTAGGATAGGCACATTTCTTTTACAGGACCACACCCACTTTTCTGGACCAATCTGGGGGAGAGAGGCCTGAACTGGAGGGAAAATCCACCATTTTAAGTGAGCCTCTCTCCTCCAGACTTCATCTCTCCTCGACTCCCCTCTGAGGAAGCAGCACCTGCTGCGAAACGTCAGGGACTCCTGTCTGCGCTGGAGCGAGACACCCTGTCTTTTCCTTTTAAATTATATTGTTAAAAAATGAAAAAATACGGGCACTGTTTTTATCCCTCACCATTGGTTTTAATCTAAGACTATTAAAAGTTAAGTTTTAGCATAACCAGAGCGGCACCCCCTGAGGACTCCTAACCTTCCCCCCAGCCGGGGGAGACCTAAACATCCTGAATCGTCCACAAAAAAGTGAACTTTATTCACCTGCCTGGAATCTCTAAGTCTCCTCAACAGGACCAAAATGGCCGCCATCCAGCACGGAAAGAGGACAGCCAGAGACTACAGGCCTCAACATCGGCTCCACATTCAAGACCAGTCGACGCAGGATACTCAGGTGGGTGCACACAATGGTTTCATGGTGACAGGGACAGGGCACCAGCGCAGTCAGGGGCAGAGGAGGGATGAAGGGTCCAGAATACACCACACAACAGACATTAGCACCCAACACCACACTACAAGGCATATACATGCACCCATCAGACAGAAACACAGAGACCGGCACCTTTACAGTCACTCACTCTCACCACCCAGACAGCCACTTGATGAGTACACACACACAACAGCTAAGGAATATTTCAAGCTTATTCAGGCAGTTCACCATTCCCACATCATCAAAGATGCAATAGCTACAGGTCATTTTCCCACAGGCATGATGAGACAGGTCACTAAAGTCAGTCAGTTCATTAAACCTTCATCACCAAACTCAAAAATCAGAGATCTTATTCATGAAAACACACTGAAATGGATGAACACGAACCTACATTTATTACTGGACCATTATGAAAACATCATCCCCACTTACACTGAGGTCTGGGGGGAAAGCCTAGCCCTGGAGGTAGCAAAAGGTTGGGCTAACCGACGCTACGGGGCTAGGCTACACCCTCAGGCCTTCACCACCGCACATGAACATATATTTTTTGACTCAGAACAGGATTCACTTTCACCCCCTCCTTCACCCCCTCCCTCTCCCTCCCCTCCCCCCTCCCCCCCTCTCCATGTCTCTCCCCAGCACTTTTCTCTCCCCCCTGGTCCCCATCTCCCCCAATCCACAGAGCATGGAGAATTGGACAATCCCCCAGAGGAGCAGTATTGGGAGGAGTCGGACTCGAGCGAGGGGGGACAACCGCCCGCCCTGCCCGAAGCAGGGGGTGATGCAGGTAACCCCCAGTATCCGGGACCAACAATATCATTACAAACACCAATAACCTCTAACATTACTCCTAGCCCGGAGTCCTCAGTGAAGCCTAAACGGGCCCACAGAGCCACTCAAACATCAAACCCACCCATGCAAAGAAGCATCTCACCCCCCCAGACAGCTCGGGCAGAGGCGGAGAAACGACACCCTCGACCAACATCGTCTCCCCCCAGCTCGTTTTCTGGCTCCTCCCTACAGGAAAGTTCATTTATTCAACCCTTCCATCCCATCTCTCACCTCCCTTGTACCTGCAGGTCCCCCCCACAGAACGTAACCACACCCACCGGGAGCTGTCGGCCTACAGGAAACAACCAAACACCGAAACAGGCCCATTTTCACCATCAGCAACGATGAACATCAGTGTTTGATACCCCGGTTTCCCCAATTCAGTCCCCAGGGAGTCCTCATGAGCCCACCTCACCTGAATACCTTCACAAACAGAAGATCAACCAATCACACACTGTGAGTAAGGTAATGATGAGTGGGCTCCCACAGAAAGTCAAAGTGACGTACTCTGGAACCTCCACTGAACCCCTCACAAACAAAAATATAAAACACAGTCGGAGGGACGGAGGCCGGCAGCTCCCCCTGGAGACCACAAGGAGGAGAGCAGAGAGGTACTGGTTACAAAATTGACTTTTGAACTCCAAAAGAAACCAATATAAACAATAACCTCACCTTTTCTTTTTCCCTCACGAAGCCCAGGGGGGTCTGCAAAAAAACAACATTGGTTGATAATCTGTACATCCTTCTACAATAAAACTTCAATCACCATATCTGACTCCGTTTTCATGTACACTCTTACAATATTAAACATATACTAATGCAAATTACGGGTCATATTCCAATTATAAAAGTCTAAAAATTATTCCACTTACCTTCATTTCAGCATCCAGGTGGGGGGGGTCGACCTTCGGCACACCCCCAGGCCAGTGCACCCGAATCCCACAGAGGAAAAACAAACATGAATCCAACACAGAACCTAACCCTACCCTAACCCTAACCCTAACCCTAACCCCTACCCCTAACCCTACCCCTAACCCTAACCCTAACCCTAACCCCTAACCCTACCCCTAACCCTAACCCTAACCCTAACCCTAACCCTAACCCGCCCCATTCAAGGGACGGGCTCAGTTCCCCTACCCTAACCCTAACCCTAACCCCTAACCCTAACCCTAACCCTTTCTAATCCGAACCCCTCCCCTTTTTAGGTTTCTAATCCGAACCCTCCCCTCCCCCCTCCGGGGGCCTAACCTGAACCCCCCTTTTTTTCCCCCCCTGTTTTTAGATGCGTAATCTTAACCCCCCCCCCCTCTTGGTTCTTAAACAGAACCCCTTTCCCCATCCAGGATCCTAAACCTAAACCGACCCCCCCCCCCTCTCCTTCTCTCCCCCCGCCTGGTTCGCAATTTTGAACCACCTCTGGACACCTTAATCCTAAATTACATTTTTTTCCCTAGGCCTCTAACCTCAGAGCCTGTACTACAGGGGATTCCAAAAAGAATTTCCCTTATTCTTCATATGGTACATAGCCTGCTGATCCAGTCCTCTCCGCTCTCTCTAAATGAATCATCTATCCATAACGAAATTCATTCACCTGTCTTTTCTTCCCCTTTTCTCCACCAGGGGATAACCGCAGCTGCCGCCCCCTGCTGAGAGAATCAACATCAAAGCATTAGAACGTTCCCATACACCAGGAAACATCACCCCCTGCTGGGGATTAGAACACATTACAACGTAATGGCTATACCTGCTCCTCCACTCCCTACTCCACCAATTAACACCTAGTGGGGGCTGACCCACTCCCTCATAGGCTCCTCACTCCCCATACCCGCCCTCACTGACCTTTCCATCCAATTACGCCACATACATATACATTTAGGACTCCACCCATTGCTCTGGACCAACCAGGGGAGGAGCAGCCAAAAACTGGAGGGAAAATGAAACTTCCCTTCTTAAAATGGCCTCTCCTCCCCTGGCTGTCACTCTCCTCACTTCCCTCTGAGGAAGCAGTACTAACTGCGAAACGTCAGGGACTCCTGTCTACGCTGGAGCGAGTGTCCCTCCTTTTCGTTTTTAAAAAAATTGGATTTTATTGGGTCGTTTTTAACCCACGGTGTGTTTTTAACCAACAAATTAAAAGTTAAGTTTTAGTATATCAGAGTGCGTACCTGCGATACCTGCCGAACTCCTCCTCCCCCGGCTGGGGGAGCGATCCACCAAATAACATCACGGGAGCGGCCTGTAACAACATTGCCCTGGGATAGCTATCTTCTTCTCGAGTGTTTTTTCAGACACAAAATGGAACACCGCTGGAACCGGGAAGCCAGGAGCAGCAGGCCTCATCACCGCCTCTACCCCCAAGGCCGCACCGCATGGGATCCACAGGTACGCACGCACGATGGTTTTATGGTGGAGGGCACAGGGCACCGGCGTAGCCAGGGGCAGGGGAGGGATGACGGGTCCAGAAGCTATTACACACCTTACACACACACACAACACAGACAGGGTTATCACACACGCACACAGCACAGACAGGAGCATCACTCATTCAGGGACAGACAAATGGAAAGGAACAGATATAATAACTCACCCTCACCACCCCGACAGGCATTGGATAATGATACAAGAAAGACAGCAAAATCACACTTAAAGCTCATTCAAGCAATTCACCACCTACAAGTCATACAAAATGCCCTTTCTACTGGTCAGTACCCCACAGGAATGATGAGACAAGTCACAAAACTCACTCTGTTTATTAAACCCTCTTCACCCACCACAGAAGTACAAAACAAGGTTCACAATAACACAAACACATGGATGAAAAATAATATGAACATCTTGCAGGAACATTACTCAAACACCATCACCACATTAACAGAGGCCCCAGGGAACCACCTAGCCCTTGAGGTAGCAGCAGGCTGGGCAGCTAGATGCTACGGGGCTAGGCTGGACCCGGGGACCATCGACCAGGCCAGGTCACTTTTATTTAAAGAAACAGAACACCAGTCACTGTCATCTTCCTCCTTTGTGTCTTCCTCCCGTCCACATTCTCCCCAGCACCCGTCTTCTCCCCTCTCTCCCTCCTATTCTTGCCCCATAGACCCACAGGAACTGAACGGGACGCTGAAGGAGCAGTACAAAGTGAGGATGGAGCTGGAGGAGGAGGAAGAGGAGGAGGAGGATTATGAGGCGGAATACCCCGCCCTGCCTACAGCAGGAGGGGACCAAACAACCCATAAACATATGGTAACAATAAACACCCACAGAAAAATGACTCCTAGCCCGGAGCAATCCGTCTGGCCCAATCAGGCCCACAGAACCATAGTCCCACCCACACCCTCACTTCCTCCCCACTGCAGAGGCAGATCTCCTCCTCTCCCCAACGCCCCGGTGGACAGGGAAAGAAAACGACGACTCTCGTCGTTGGTCCCTCCTCCTCCGGCTCCCCGCCTCACACCCCCAGCAGGTCTCCCTCCATTATCTATACACCCAATTAGACACTCTCTCCACTCATCTCCTCACAGGTCCGTTCCACATAACCCAGGAGACGCCTCCGGGAGCTGTCGGCCTACAATGACAAAGAAAATAACAATACAGGCTGAGGTTCATCATCAAGCATCACAAACGACAAATAACAAAAAAAACCTCCCATTTACCTGTCCACATCATCCCGGCCCGGTGAACAATGGGGGTGGGGGCCCGTCCGCTGGCGACCTGGCCTCCCTTCATCCATCTGCAGAGGACCCCAATGAGCTGACCCCCCCTGTGACCTCTTACCAGCCAAAAACAGACAATGGGGCAATGATGAGCGGGCAAACACAGAAAGTCAAGCTGACGCACTCTGAAACCCACACTGAACCCCATAATAGACACAAACAAACACAGAGGCTGGTGGAGGAAAACAGGGGTGTAACAGAGGCCTCTGGAGGGGAGAGCTGGGTGACAGGAGCGGTGTTGCTCACCCCCACCTACCATCGTGCCAGACCCCACAGAAAAATTACAAGATTGGAGCATCAAGGGCACCAAGCCCGTCCTGATAATAGGTGACTCAAATATTAACAAATTATCAATACATACAACCTCACAGGTCCAGGCCGACAGCTACCCGGGGGCCACCTTCTATCACTTCCACAGTTTGATGGACAAAGTGGAAACCCATCCGGACACTAAGCTGCTGATTCTCTCAGTTGGGATCAATAACAAGGAGCAAGAACCATACAAAACCTCCATAAAGCAGCTGCGGTTCCTTTACAGGAAGGCAAAAACCGCCTTTCCCAATGCCGACATTAGATTCCCGGTCATCAACTTCTCCCTCTCACTACCAGCCATACATCAACGCAATCTGAACATCATCAAATCAGAAATCATTAATCACTTACCCTCCATCCCGCCTCTTCCAGAAGACCAGTTCAGCACCGCTGCAGACCACATCCACTGGACACCAGACACTGCACAAAGAATGTTCTCGCACTGGTGCAATCAGTTAAACTTGTAAATAACTTTATTCCCCAGCAGATCCCCGGGGGTCAGGCGTTGCCCCCCCCCGGGCCCCGACAGCGAGAAACCCTCCCCTTTCTGTCTTATCCACCTCCCCTCTCCCCCCTCCCTTTCCCCCTCCCACTTACCTGAGGGTCCCGCGGCGGGGCCTGGAGGAGAGGTCGACCTGTCCTTGGGGTCGGGGGCCAATGTCCTGAACCTGTCCACGTTATTCACCCCAACGGAGCCACAGGTTAGTCTGTTGGAGAGAGGCCTCACCTTCATTCCCAGACCCACACTATATAACAAAGAAGACCTTAGAAACGACATACATGCTTATCACAGGAGAATAAAATTAATTGACCACTTTCAACATACAGACAGAGCCCACGGCCCATTCACGGCCCCCTCCATTTGGGAGCCTGAATGGGACAGCCTCCACAGCAAAACACACCACCTCATCGCATCAGACCGAGCAGTCTCGTCTCGGCGAGGGGAGGCCCCTGACCGTGCAGATAATCTCTCTCCATCTGAAAGAAAAGCAATAAAAGAATTACAAACAAACACAAACATTATTATTAAGCCAGCAGATAAAGGATCAAAAATAGTCATCTTGGACAAACAACAAACAGTTTTGAAGCTAACAGACAGCTAACAGACAGTTAAATAACACCAATCATTACATTAAAATACAACACAGCATACAATCCAACACTCAGACACAGATCCGAACAATCATCCAGTCACTATACATCAAAGGTTATATAAAAGCAAAACAGAGAGATTAGGGTTAGGGTTAGGGCTATCCTAACCTTAACCATCCGAGGCTCATGCCTAACCACAAACCCTCCACTTGAAGATCACACTCATCCATCTTCATCTAACCCTACCCCAGAATAGCCTGAAACATGCTCCTAACAACTTTCTGGGGGACATTTTTTGAGTGTGACAATTAGTGAAATTTCCACTACTCCCATTGACTTATATGGGGACATTTTCAGTTGGCCATAACTCGAGAACCATAAGTCGTAGAGACTCATGGTCAAGGTCCCATCTCGCTATCTCACTTCCCTGAGGATCGCAACTTTTGAATTTTGTTTTGGCCATAACTTTCGAACCGTACCTTGTAGAGACTCAAGAGTGGTCCATGCTTAATGAGGCATCAGATCAAATAACAACTTTAATGGCGGAGATATTACTCATGGAACATGACGAGACACATAACACACCAGTACCTGGATCAGGTTCTCACTTAACTAATACCATTTGGGGCTCGGAGAGAAAAACTCCTGCAGGAACCCTTACTAGACCACCATCTCGGGCGCCGTCTGAAGCCACTACCGGACAGACACCAAACAAACCTGTGTACACCGGACATAACCTTGACACCTTATATGGGTCAAACATGGAGATCTCCCAACCACCACACACCTTTTCCTTTCAGAACTCCGACCTAATGCACTCTTACCCCCCTCAAAGTCGGGTGGGGTCACCTACAAATCCAGTCCATCTTGAATCCGAACAACCTAGCCCGATTATCCCGTGCATTCCCCCACGAAGATTATTTCCAAACCCGACTCTTACAGGTGGACCCTCACGGACACCAACAAAAAACCTTCTCGTTCAACCAATCCCGGATTCGCACCTTTTTGAATCCCATAACTCTGATGCCGATAAATACCGAAACTGGACATTAACCCCGCAAAGACCAATTTTAGTATTGGGAGTTTCAAACTTGTCCAGACTCCCTATAATCCAGGACCCATGAGTCTAGGTTGACGCCTACCCAGGAGCCAACTTTAGCCATGCTATAAACCTCCTGAGAAGAGGAACTCCCACCTCTGACCAGGTCTCAAAGGTCATCCTCACGTTTGGCCTCAATAACAGAAATCAAAGCAACCCCTCTATCATCCAAAGGGAGATCAACAGCTTACTAGCTGTGGCCTCAAGGATTAAAGTCTCTGTGAGTAGTGACATTTTTTTTAACATGGTTACTCTCTTCCATGTAGGCTGCAGTGCTTTATTTAAATTTTTGAAACAACACAATGTGCACATATATCCTCTGGTATGTTGTGTGCCTTCGCATATCGTATAAATAATCATGGTGGGCCACCATAGCCAAAAATGCCAGTGCCATTTTTTGGTCCCAGTGCAGCCCTGATTGGGGCGATGCCAAACAAAGACACTATGGCCACCAAACTTGGCACACGTGTGCAGGCTGAAGAGACAGTCATGCGCACCAGATTTCAAGTCTCTAACCGTTCAAGAGTTATAGACGATGGCTGCTCGGCAATCATGGTTATTACCCCCATCATGGACTGGCTGGCTGCTGCCGGAGCCAAAAGTGTCATGTCCTATGGGGGGGTCCCCTTTTCGGGTCCCGCATGATGGATATCAATCTGCTCCAAATGGCCCGAAACACGCTCCTAAACACATCCCACGAGACACGGTGAGAAAAATTACTCACCCCCAACGGTTTGGCTACAGCTGTCAGATCTGGTTATTCCACGCGAAGTATGTGCCGCAGGAATAACCAGATCTGTCACCCAGTGTAAGTCAGCATTGCTTTGGGCTAAGATGCTGAATCTCGGACACGTTGGATCCCTGGGGGCCCCGACCTCTCGGGATCCACAACTCCCAAATTTTCACACATTGCTCCCCCTCCCCCAAGAACAGGCCCTGTTAATCTCACCTGTAGGGTGGCATGATGATCTAATACACCAATTTGGGTGCCTAAAGGACCACGCCCCTGGGAGTTAGGCCACAAAAACCCTGACCGGATATCAATTTCTCCCACTTCCATTGGTCGTACAGACTCGTGCATGGTATCGCTGGATGCGGACGACCCGGAAATTGGTAGGCAGGTTTTTAATCCTTGTACCTAACCCTAACCAAAAACCTAACGCCCTAGGGTTAGGGTTAGTGATGTCTGTTTAGTCAAGTATTGACTTGAATTAACTCTTTTCTAACCCGGCACTCTTAAGACTTGCACACATACAATATTTTGGGATTGACCTTTTGACCAGACTAAACAGCCAGTTATTAAACTTCCTGTTCTTTTTCTTGGTTCACGACCCTTCCCATGTGCTCAATGCAGGTTGGTTGAGACAAAGGACTGCATTCAGTGGCCATCTGAGTTCTTTGTCTCCCCTACTGCCTTTCCTGAGACAGACACACCATTTCTCTTTCTCTCTCTGTCTCTCTCACTCACACACACACACACACGCACACACACACACACACAAATAGTAGCATTAGTTAGATTGCACGTTTTGTATTTTACTTCTGCTTTTATTGTCTTTTTAAATAAATATTGTGTGGAATAAAAATGCTGTCCGTTTAATGTTGCACAAGAATGAATACTACCAACCTTTTCTGAGTGGCATACCTTAGAAAGAGGCATAGCTTCTGACTTGGCTCAATTAATCGTGTAGCAAGAAATTTCAGAAATTGAATCAAGCAATCTCAAGCTCTGTTTTGATTTCTTGAAACCATGAGAATGTAGTTTGCATATAGGAATAGCTTGTGTTCCTCCTGGCCCATTTGGACTCCTTTAATATCTTCACTTACACGCAATGCAATTGCCAAGGGTTCCAAAAACAATGCAAATATCATCAACTTTCGTTTAAAAAATAAGGGATGATAATTCACTGATGTAGTGGAATTTTTGTAATTCAGTTCGTTTAATTTTTTCATAGGGTTAGGGTCATTTTATCAATCAATATATGTGTTAATGTGTCAGTGTTAAACAGTTGGCTAATTTTTAGCTGCAGTACTTTTGGCCAGATGTTTAAACCCATAAGTGTGATGGCTAACAAGACACCATAAAGACAGCAATGGCAAGAAAACAAGCTTTCCAAATTTGGGGAGATGTCTCATCCATCTTACTCACCCAACCACATCTCACTTTTTTCAGTAAAAGTCTTAAACAAGACAACCCGAACAGAGTCAAAGCTGGAGCTCACCACTAATTAACATCAGCCTCTCTTTCCAGTTTCAAACAATCAACATGTATGCTTCTCAGTCAGTAAATAAGTAATTAATTCACTCAAACGTGTCTTCTTGCTTCTCAATACAAAAAAAGGTTGCTAACATGTGGTAGAAAGATGTATCAGGTGTCACAAAGAATGGCATGAGAACAAGACAATGTCAGAGGCCAACATTACAAACAACAGCTGAGAATGTGAGTGCAGACAGGGAAAACTATGTGGTGGCTGATTAGACTACAAGGTTATGAATTAAAGTGTGGAGTGTCGGGGTTATTGTGCAATGTAGAGGTCTTGGAGGAGTGTATGCCATCTCGAGCTGTGTTAGAGACAAATGATCAAATCTTTACACTTCATATGGTGCAGAAATAGTTAGTTTGACCCTTGTGTTGAATATAGGAACTTGTAAAACCATTTCTAACTTTAAATATGTATGTGTATAGTGAGCACTTCTCCTTTGCCCAGATAATCCAAAACAGCAAAAACAAAAGCGTTTATATTTTTGTTCAGTGTAGATGTTGAATCATTTCATACAAAACTTTTGTGCATCATTTTTGTATTTGCACAAGTTTAAGAAATTCTATTTGAGCAAGAAATCTTCTTTACCCTGCGTCGTGAAACCGTATCAACATTTACATTTTCCTAATGTCCTGAATGCATCAGAAATTAATCGATTCCGACCTCAATTAAAAAAACAAGCATTTTAAAAGTTGTTTAGTGGTGGCTTTTCGTCTTGCGGGTTGACCTGACAGAAATAAGCCAGGACAAGGCAGGAAGAGACAGCAGATTGTAACAATTCCAATGCAATAAAAAGTAAAATCTGTTTATTTTGGGTTCATAGTTCTGTAGTAAGCCTGATTTCAGCCCATGTGTGACTTGCAAGAGCTTAGTGGAGACAGATGGACAGGCACTCTACAGCTGGAACAGGAGATGGAATGAACCAAAACATGACTACATCGTATATAACAACATATCTTGAAAGGCACAATGTAATTCAGGTTTTACTTTCTGTCTGCACACACTGTAACAGGAAATGTAACCTTCTATAGAACATAGAACATTTTCCAAGGACCCCTTCATCACCCAGCAGTGGTGCATGCCAATTGCACGCTCTCACAAAACTTGCGACATCTGTGGCATTGTGCTGTGTGATAAAACTGCACATTTTAGAGTGGCCTTTTATTGTGGCCAGCCTAAGGCACACCTGTGCAATAATCATGCTGTCTAATCAGCATCCTGATATGCCACACCTGTGAGGTGGATGGATTATCTGGGCAAAGGAGAAGTGCTCACTAACACAGATTTAGAGAGAAATAGGCCTTTTGTGTTCATAGAAAAAGTCTTCAATCTTTGAGTTCAGCTCAGCAAAAACAAAAGTGTTGTGTTTATATTTTTGTCCAGTGTATTATCGAACAGATCACAAGGGTAAAGTCTCTGCTGAGGGAGCAGAGTGTGTTCAATTAAGCTCAGTAAAAGCTTTCCAAAACTATTTCACAGGGTTATCTTTGTCCTCAAGGGTAAATACAAAGAAACAATGTCGGGCAGAAGGAGTATGGAGTTACAGTATGAGTTAGTGCCAATTTACAGGATAGCATCAGGGCCTGGTTTAACAACAGCCGTGACTGTGATGAAGTACAGCCTCAACTTCCATTGTTATATCCCCAGACATCAAAGTCTGCAGAAAGCAAAAACACATTACAGTCCATTGTCGGAAGATGATTATAGAAGAAGCAATGTTGGCTTATAATAGCAACTTATATTTGATATGTTCGAGGAGGGTGAGTGGTGAGGGTGTGAGTCTTGGTTTGATATTATGTGTCGCTCTGCCTTTTGCATCAGTGTGCCAAAAGCATTTGTAGTGTCTCTCTGAATGTCATGTGCTTGTCTCTGAGAACAAGGACAAAAGGAAGGAAACAATGTGCCATAAACACCTCTTAGTCCACTGAGGTTTGTTTTCAAGACATTAAATTAGAAACCTTTTGTACTGACTTGTGTAGTAAAAAAACTAATATAAACCACAGTTAGTGGATAGAATACATCCTTGCCCTTTCATGTATGCTGGCCAATGCAGTGGACAGATATTTGAACATATTTGACATTTGGAACCATCTATGTTGTAGTACCATGTCTTAAGCACCTGGTGGTGGACGATCAAAACATCTTCAAAACCATGTATCTATATATACAAATTATCTTTTGTATTTCTTAATGAGAGTTACATCCTGCATTCAGATTGGTGGAGAGCAGAGGCTGAGAGGAGACCACCTAAAATCACTGTCTTTCACCCGGGCATTGATGCCTTACGTCCTGCACCACACAGAATGCGATCTTGTTCTCTTGTCTGATGAATTAACCTCGGGGAGCAAAAGCTGATTTTTTTTACTTCCAGTGTAGCGAGTAGTTATTTAGATAAGCCATAAAGAATTTCTGGAGAAAAACCTCCTTGTCCGTTCATTGCTGTTGTTGACAGTCTGATAAGCAAGAATTGAGCTGAAGTTCAGAAACAACATCTACAACAGGATTGATAGCTGCGCTTATTTGCAGATGTCTGTTTAAAGGGGTCAATAAAAACTTAACTCCTCATCCCAACCTATCCCTAACCTTAACCCTAACCCATCAGATCATTGCTGATGGGTTCTGGCATTACATTATAAGCCATGCTTTTCTGCTTTTTTTGATTTTTCTGCGCACAGCCAGTTAGCTAAAATGTTGAATCAATCCCGTCAGAGAATGAATAACAGAAAGCAGAGCACTTCACACTTTAAAAAAATGTGTTCCTCGCCTACAGATTCTTCATTCATATAAATTATACCACATATAAGACTGTTGTGTCTCTGATGGTTGTTGCAGTCGGTTGTCATTGTATCGTCTCGTCACTTTTTGTATATACTCTCTAAACTGTGATCTAAAAAGTGTTTCATCAAAGCTCCAGGAGATCTCAGACTGTAACTTCACACAGAGATGATTCTGTTTGTTTCTCATCATCCATTTATAAAGAGACTCTAAGATTTTTGGAACCTGTAACTTTATTGCTGCACAGCTGCAACCAAGGCCAGCCTTCCTGCTGTTTTATAATTAAAGTTACCTGACTGTTGATCATTTTTTCACCCTGACCATCAGAATGTTACACTAGAACATATGGACGACTAAATAGAGCTAAAATAAATTGATCTTTTCTGGACTCAATTATGTCCAAGATCTAAAATCTACTCAGATTGGGGTCTTTATTCTGGTAGTAATGTACAGCATTTCCGCTACATACATTTTGCAGCGGCAGCACAACATTGCAAAATGCAGCTTCAGATTTCTATAATGTGTCCTGAGCTGCAATTAAACGACGGAGATGTCCGCTCCAAATAAACAGTTGTTTGCCGATGTCATTTTGTAACGACCGATCGATCGATCGTTTTGATCACTACGTCATTAAAAACGTCCCTTGTGCACACGCTGCTCACGTGCTGTTTTGAATTGCGATAGAAAATATTTAACTTTTTTAACATAATTAAACAGACTGCTGATGAGGACAGTCAACACAGCAGACAGAGAGACAGACAGAAAGAGGGGGCGGGGCCAGCAGCTGTGCAGACCCATGGGTGTCTCAAAGTTATCCCAGAGGGATAACCACAAAATCGCAGTATCGATAGATTGGAAAGGGGAGGGAAAGACAACGAAACTGTATAGAGCTGCTACAGGCTTCCTTAATGAAATGAAGCACTAAAATGATTAACTAAATAACCGCTGCCAAGCAGCTGACTCAAAACCAAAATTGTCCCGGAGACCCAGAAAACTCGAAGCTAAAGGCAAAGGCTGCCCGGGAGGCTTTGATAACCCAAAAGGCTGGAGTCACACAAACTCTCCAGCACCCCAAATTATTCCCTGGGAAACAGGGAACCACAAATACACACAAAGTTCTGAGTTGGTGTTTGCAGATACACCGACAACTAGAGAAGCCACATGGAGAACCTCTCACTACCTCCGAAGGTGAGATAATGAGTCAGCACAGGGCACTGGAGACTCAGGGTATATGAAGACTCCCCACACCTGGGCTTAATCAAAGCCAATCAGTGCCACACACACCTGATTGCAGTGAGTTGATTCTTTCACCACGCTCACAGGGCCGAAAGGTTGAGTGCCCTCACAGAAGCAAAGAGATCAGGTTAAAGTAGATTGTGAATTAAAACTTAATACAGTGAAGAAAAGAGTACAATTAGAGTGTGGAAGTGTACATGTGATGTGCTTCTCACATACATCACTGATATATGCAAGTAATTGTGATCAATTAATTAACCCCCCCCACTGATGTAGGCCTAGTGATTATTTTCGTCCATGCCAGGATTCTTCCGTAATGTTGATATACTGTGACCGATTTGTTTCATTTAGTAAAACCATCACAGTTTGGTTGTGTTTAGGAAAGGTCATAGATCGTGGTTAGATTTTAGACCTCCTCACAGCATTTGTTAAAAATTCTATTTGATATTATTGAACCAAAAAGTGATACCGCAAAGCCCCTTGATAGGCTACTGAAGCTTTTTACCAAAACACCAAAACCATATCAATTTGAACTACCTCTTTACCATCTACAACTTCAGTAACGTGCCAGCTGCATGTAGGAGCTGATGAAACTCTATTATTGGCTGCAGAAGGACAGAAGACAGCTGGGACAGTAAGCCTCAGCTTGTCCTTGATGTGATGAGGAATGTTCGCCGGGTCCAGACAGCCACCTGTCAATCCTACAAGGTCGAGGTGAAACTGAAGTGTGAAGTTGTTAAAGTCAAAAGGGCTCGTGTGTCTCTTGAGGAGGTCTTAAGGTGGTCACCTCAATAAACACCTGATTTAGGAATATCCTTTGTGAACATGACAGTTATTACAGGCATTGACCTGTAGTCTTAATAATGTGTACATGTGGGGGGTGATAAGTGTTCTGTATGACCCAACGTATTCATTTACAAAATGGACACTGTGACACCTTTGAAGCAGGCAGCTGTCGTGAACGGTCTTTTATTAAAGGAGTCAGCTGAGTCCACTCAAGAAGAAGAATCCAAGTGGAATAATTCACAAGTTTATCTTTGTCCTCCTGCATAATAGAACAAAGACAATATGACTGTTCACAGACGCTGCCTATTGTCCTAGAGACAAACAAACCGGTTCAGCCATCTTTAATACATAAAATAAAAACATATAACATGTTAAAAGTGTCAAAGAAGCTCAGACTTTTATGTCATTTGATTAAAACAGAAAACCTGACTGAACCTCGAGGAAAGAAAAAAACGTTGTCATATATCAGCTTTAATATTATTATAGTTCTTATAATTTACTGCCTTCTAACTTGAAGGTTATAAAAAAAATAAATCCTGATCATGCAGATTCGTGTTCACATTTGGGTTATTACGGTCCACACATTTATCTGTAAATACAGATCTTCCTTTTGTTCATTAGTGTCCTTTGTTTACTTGCTCGTACCTTATTGGGCGGCTGTGTGTCAAAGCTCCGCCCCCTGAAAGTATAAAAAGAGGGATTCAGAAAGAGGATTAAAGTCGGGAACACAGCACCTGCAGGTAAATATACAAACATTTTACATGTCTCGACTATTGAGTCATTACTGAAATACAAATGATTACTTTCCAGAGACCAACCACAACAACCCTATCAGGAAGAGGAAACAAGGTAAATACCAAGAAGTTGTTTTTTCAAAATAAAAAATTAAATATGTGCTGAAACCTTTTATCATTTCACCACTTTGTAATGTGAATGTTATCATGGTTCATATAAAAGGTTAGGATTCTTTGTACTTCCTGAAATCATCGAAATTAAGCAATGCAGTAATTTTCTGGACATTTTTCTGTCTATAGAAACACATCGATATATAAGCTGTCATAATCATAAATGCTATATCAGGCAACATGATATCAAAAGGGTTTTTGGTTCATAGCTTTCAAGATGTCTGGTGACGCCCTCATGGCGGAGTTTGGGACTGCCGCTCCCTTTCTGAGAAAGTCTGATAAGGAGCGTCTGGAGGCTCAGACTCGACCCTTCGATATAAAGCGGCAGTGTTTCGTGCCCGACCCGGAGGTGGAGTACGTCAAAGCCACGGTCACCAGCAGAGACGGCGGCAAAGCCACCGTCGAGACTGAGTTTGGAAAAGTGAGTTTGTCAGATATTTACACTGTTTGATACCTTCACTTTTATAGCAATTTAAACTGACATGTTCCCTGTGTTAAATCATCTCAGACGGTCACCCATAAGGAGGAAGATATCCACCCTCAGAACCCGCCAAAGTTTGATAAAATTGAGGACATGGCGATGTTCACCTTTCTCCATGAACCAGCTGTGTTGTTTAACCTCAAAGAGCGTTATGCAGCGTGGATGATCTATGTGAGTGATGGCCACAAACTAAGTGATCTGTGTATTAAATCTTAATTTCATAAAAACCGACTTTTTCTATGTATCTGTGTTCTCAGACCTACTCAGGGCTGTTCTGTGTGACCGTCAACCCGTACAAATGGCTGCCAGTCTATGATCAGGCGGTCGTCAACGCCTACAGAGGGAAGAAGAGGAGCGAAGCTCCTCCTCACATCTACTCCATTTCTGACAACGCGTACCAGTACATGCTGGCAGGTGTGTTCAGCTCTTTGTTGTATCATCTATGATATCTGAAACCATTTAAACTTAAAATTTCAGGAAAATGTCTGAATTACTGAATATCGTGTTTAAACTTGCAGACAGAGAAAACCAGTCTGTCCTCATCACGTAAGTCATTCAATCAATAATTGAATCATGAAACCAATTCATTAAAGCCGTGTCTGATTGATGTAAAAGGCGGATTAGTGTTGTGCCTTCATCACGTGTTCAGTTCTCATGGTTGTTTTTAGCGGAGAATCTGGTGCCGGAAAGACTGTGAACACAAAGAGAGTCATCCAGTACTTTGCCAGCATCGCAGCTGTTTCTGGCAAGAAGGACGCTGCTCAGGAGAAAAAAGTTGGTTTCAAACAGTACAAGATGTAATGTACATAATGAATCAGGTTTTGACTTTTTCACTTTAAATTAAACATTCATCAAATCCGCAGGGAACCCTGGAGGATCAAATCATCCAAGCCAATCCTGCTCTGGAGGCTTTCGGAAACGCCAAGACCATCAGAAATGACAATTCCTCTCGATTTGTGAGTTTTGTGTCACGTTTTACTTTATTTTAACTGCTGTGCAAAAATGAATCCTAAATTTCTCACAAGCCTCTGATGATGCTGCAATCTCAACAAACATTTGACTAGAACTTACATTTGAGTTTTTAAAACTTCACCAGAGAGGACATGAGGGGCATTCAATAAAAACCCAGCACTCTATCAGAAACATTATTTAATCAATCTTATTGATCTTTTCTTACCACAGGGTAAATTCATTCGAATCCACTTTGGTGTCAGTGGAAAGTTGTCTTCTGCTGACATTGAGACATGTAAGAGTGTAGCAAAAATCTCCATCGGGCAGTACAACAATCTGGGACGATTTAAACTAAAATACACGATGTCACTCTCATTTTATTAGATCTGCTGGAGAAATCTCGTGTCACTTATCAGCTGAAGGCTGAGAGAGATTATCACATCTTCTACCAGATTCTGTCCCAAAGGAAACCAGAGCTGCTGGGTGAGTACTGAATAAAAACGTTTAATATTTGACCCAAGAGAAACGTCACATACTCTGACTTAAATTTTTGTTTCTTTGACAGAAATGCTGCTTATAACCAACAACCCGTATGACTACAACTTCATCTCTCAGGGAGAGACGACCGTCGCCTCCATTGATGATGCAGATGAGCTGATGGCTACAGATGTAAGAGCTCATTTAAAAAGTCCACACAGAAGGTTTAACAATAGGCTCACATTAATTTTGTTGTTAAAGGATGCTTTTGATGTTCTGGGCTTCACCCAAGAGGAGAAGAACGGAATTTACAAGCTGACTGGTGCCATCATGCATCATGGAAACATGAAGTTCAAGCAGAAGCAGAGAGAAGAGCAGGCAGAACCTGACGGCACAGAAGGTAAAGACCATCAAGTATAACCACTAACAGTTCATGTCTGTTTGATGAGCAATCATGACTCAATGTATTTCCACACAACCTCCATCTACAGATGTGGATAAAGTTGCATATCTGATGGGCTTGAACTCTGCTGACCTCATTAAGGGTCTGTGTCACCCGAGAGTGAAAGTGGGGAACGAGTGGGTCACCAAAGGTCAAAGTGTGCAGCAGGTAAGTTTAAAGGCAGGAAGTGCACTGCAGGCCTGAAGAACACAGAGATTAAACTTTTTTTTTATGTTTAAGGTGAACTACTCTATTGGTGCACTGTCCAAGTCAGTGTACGAGAAAATGTTCTTGTGGATGGTGGTGAGAATCAACCAATCACTGGACACCAAGCAACCTCGCCAGCACTTCATTGGTGTGCTGGACATCGCTGGATTTGAGATTTTTGATGTAAATATAAAAAGTATGAAAAAGACGTATAACTATGAGACTTACTCATCTAACTGCTCTTTTTAAATGATCTTTGTAGTTCAACACCTTTGAGCAGCTGTGCATCAACTACACAAATGAGAAGCTGCAGCAGTTCTTTAACCATCACATGTTTGTGTTGGAACAAGAAGAGTACAAGAAAGAGGGCATCGTGTGGGAGTTCATTGACTTTGGCATGGATTTAGCAGCATGCATTGAACTCATTGAGAAGGTCAGTGCAGAGTTGTTTATTGTCTCTTATTATTTTAGGATCCTCATTAGGTGTTCCCCTTAAGCACAGCTAGTCTTCCTGGGGTCCTAACCCTAACCCTTTGTGACAGGTTTACATTGAATTAATCCTGATCCACTCCCCCCTTAGCCCATGGGCATCATGTCCATCCTTGAAGAGGAGTGCATGTTCCCTAAAGCCAGCGACGCCACATTTAAAGCCAAACTGTACGACAACCATCTGGGTAAGAGTCCAAACTTCCAGAAGCCCAGAGTGGTTAAAGGGAAACAAGAGGCTCATTTCTCCCTGGTGCACTATGCTGGTATTGTTGATTACAACATCGGTAACTGGCTCGTGAAGAACAAGGACCCTCTGAATGAGACCGTGGTCGGACTGTATCAGAAGTCCACCCTGAAGCTACTGGGTGTTCTGTTTGCTGGCTATACTGGTGCAGATTCAGGTAAGGAGTCAGTGATTGATTATTCTAACTTTAATTGTACAAAATATAAACAAAGCAGATTAAATATATTATATAATTACATATATATAATATTAATATATCTACAACATTTACTCAACCACAGATACTGGAAGTAAGGGAGGAAAGGGAGGAAAGAAGAAAGGTTCTTCCTTCCAGACTGTGTCTGCACTGCATCGGGTAAAACACATCTGTTTGGTTTAAATCTGATAACTTCTGTGTTTGGAAGGTGTTAATATGTTTTGTCTTAATTTACAGGAGAACTTGAACAAGCTGATGACCAACCTCAGGTCAACTCACCCCCACTTTGTGCGCTGCCTCATCCCCAATGAGACGAAGACTCCTGGGGCGATGGAGAATCCTCTGGTGATGCACCAGCTGCGCTGTAATGGCGTGCTGGAAGGAATCAGGATTTGCAGGAAGGGATTCCCCAACAGGATCCAGTATGGAGACTTCAAACAAAGGCAAAAAATGTTGAATTATTGCTCTCTCAAAAAGCGTGTGATGCGCTGTGAATTGGACATTATACACTCACTGGCCACTACATTAGGAACACGTGAAAAATCTAATGCAATCCAATACACCAGCTCAGCCTTAAGATTTGCTTTCATGTTGCCTGTAATGTACAGGAAGTTTTCTAAGTTGTCATATAGGTGTTAGTTCAATGATATTTCAGCATGGCGCCGGTTTAGCTCAGCGGTTAAATTGCCGACCATGTACAGAGGCTATAGTCCTTGATGCGGCGGCCCGGGTTCAACTCCCGCCCTCGACCCTTTGCTGCGTGTCATCCCCACTCTCTCTTACCCCATTTCCGCCACTGTCCTCTCTCTAAAAAATGAAGGCATAAAAAGTCAAAAACAAAATCTTAAAAACAAAAAAGATATTTCACCATCAAGGTCATCATTGGTGGTGGGGCTGTTCTGAGCTGCATTATATTCAGAGGTGTTCCTAATACTCTGGCCCCCTCATGTATGTAAATAGGGAAGACAAAAACTTAGACACACACCTCAGTATAATGTAGTTCAGTACAACAGCACCTTTAACTATGGCCTCAGTTATAAACATAATTGTAATTACACACTACCGCAAACAAAAGTCAACAAAAACTAAACTTTGTAAAAGCAGAATGAATGAATGAATCCAGCACTGGTGGATTAAACTGCATTCAGTTTTTCATGTGTACATAATGAAGTGGCTGGTGAGTGTATGTCCATTATTTCAAGCACGGCCCACAAAAATGGTTCCATGAGACCTTCAGGAGACACAGCAGAGAAAACAGGCAGGTAGTCTGTAACTCTGCATTATTGTTGACATGGTTACAGAGAGTGGCTGGTCCTTCAACGTGACCCAGGACACACGTGCATTCTCTTAAAAGAATGTCAAATGAGTCTCTGACCCTTCCTGTGTTTACACCTGAACCTAATACTGTCCATGTGTGATCAGATCACTCCGGATTCCCAGATTGATACCAGCTGTTAACAGGGAAATGATAACAATTGCCCTTGTAACCTGTCTGTGACACCACTAGAAGTGCCCTCCCTCAGGGCCTTTACACAACAAGTCCTCCATGGATCTACTATCCTGGCAAAGAGGGAGTGTCAGTGTTTCAGACAGGACGTAAAATAGATCAGAAATTTGATCTGGACTAGTTCAGACCATGAAAAGTACCTACAAGTAATTTGCAAATGTATTTAAAAATGATAATTTATACGTGTCATTTCAGATATCGTATCCTGAACCCCAATGCTATCCCTGAGGGACAGTTCATCGACAACAAGAAAGCGGCAGAAAAACTTCTGGGCTCGTTGGATATTGATCATGAGCAGTATAAACTGGGGCACACAAAGGTTGGTTTAGTATTTAAAGATATAAAGCTTTATTTGTATTGCGGTGAGTTATATTTAGTGGTATGGCTCTGTTCTGGGACCTCCCGCTCCTTCAATGTGCCTACATGAAAACATGATGCAGTGAGAGCATCAGCAAAGAAAAGAACAAAGCAGCATCCATGACAACAGGAACAACATTGATAAGTCAGACACAGCATGAAGAGCAGGAGCTGGTTTCAAAGTGTTCACAGCAGAGCAGAGGGCCAGGCAGGCTACGGCAGTTTAAATTAGAAACATTGTGTCAGGTTTGTAATGGATGCTGGAAAGGGAATCAGTTGATTTCAGCTTGGGACTGTTGGCAATCACCTGATGGAGTCGGAGTTGTGTGTGGAGCTTGGCTTTGAGGCCTGCTTGAATGAACATTTTGTTAAAACTGTGCTGGGGAGAGTTATACAAAAGTTAAATCATTAAATTCAGGTGTTCTTCAAAGCCGGTCTGCTCGGCGTTCTCGAGGAGATGAGAGACGATCGTCTCGCTCTCATCATCACTGGAATTCAAGCGAGATCCAGAGGATTACTTGCCAGGATTGAGTTTCAGAAAATTGTTGAGCGCAGGTCGGTGCATTACTATCAACATTTAACATTTCATTTTTAAATAAGACAACGTACAGATAAACAGATTGAAACCTGCTGATGATGTCTGCAGGGATGCTTTGCTTGTGATACAGTGGAACGTACGTGCCTTCATGGGTGTCAAGAATTGGCCCTGGATGAAGATGTTCTTTAAGATCAAACCTATGCTGAAGTCAGCTGAGACCGAGAAGGAGATGGCGAACATGAAGGAGGAGTTCACAAAGCTAAAAGACGCTTTTGCTAAATCTGAGGCACGCAAGAAAGAGCTAGAGGAAAAAATGGTGACCCTTCTCCAAGAGAAGAATGACCTTCAGCTCCAAGTCCAATCTGTAAGATCTTAAATTCAGTAAGCATAGATCTTACAGCCGTATATGTGCTGAAGTATAAGGGATAACATAAGTGGTTAAATCTGTCTACAGGAACAAGATAATCTTGCAGATGCTGAGGAGCGCTGTGAGGGTCTGATCAAGAGTAAGATCCAACTGGAGGCCAAAGCCAAAGAGCTGACAGAGAGACTGGAAGATGAGGAGGAGATGAACGCAGAACTGACCGCCAAGAAGAGAAAGCTGGAGGACGAATGTTCAGAGCTCAAGAAGGACATTGATGATCTGGAGCTGACTCTGGCTAAAGTGGAAAAGGAGAAGCACGCCACAGAGAACAAGGTAACAACAGCTGCAATCTACAATTAATAATCACCAATCGATCAGATTTCTGTCATGTGTTCTTTGTGCTAAACCCGCTGAGGATAATCACCTTTGATCTAGCAAGCTTTTTTTCTGGTTTCATGGCACCAAGAATTTAGTACTTCGATTCACTTCCAATGCTCATTTAGATTCACTGCAAACAATGTGTGTTCAGTAAAGACAGGTAGCTGTAGGGAGCCCTTTTGTATCTCACCTGGATCAGCACGTAACGTTCAGCTGAATCCTCACCACAGCAGCCGTTCAATCCAACTGAGGTCCTATGCTTCAAGTCTTCCACACTCTCTCTATCTCGTCCTTTTCCTGTGGATGCCCAGCTGTTGAAAAAAATGCAAAAATGCCCCAGCAGTTTAAAGCTTCATTAGCTCGCCCTGCTAAATGTAATGAAGCATTCAGCAGATGAATGGAGGAGGCCTAAACCAGAGCTAAAACAGGAATGGAAATTAATGACTTAAATTTGACAGGTTAGAAGAGACATGGCTCTGAAAGAACTTTAAGGCATCTGTCTCTATGCTTCATGTGTAAATAATCAGCTGTATATTGAGCATATAAACCAATGACTGTATTTATAGATGGACGACGCGTCTCCATCTGCTCCCATTGTACGTAATTGATGCCAAAACAGCCCCTGTGATAGGCGCTGCCATCTTGCGACGTCATACGGAGCCAGAGACTGTGCAGTAGAGATCGGCGAGTGAAGCGGCCGTAGCCACTTCCGCTAACCCAAAAAAATAAAAAATAAACTTGTCAGAAAAATAAACACTGTGACATAAATCAGCAGGATAAGAACTAACTATAATGACAGAAACCATGTTTGAGAAAAATGTATCAGGCGTGTATTTTGATTTTATAGTTTGACTCATGTCCCATCTGTTAACATGGAGGAGGCGGGCTTTATGATGTATACTGCAGCCAGTCAGCAGGGGGCGCCAGAAATGTTTTGGCTTCACTTTTATGGAGCTGTCATGTCGTCCCTCTTTTTATACAGTCTATGATATAAACTGAAAAAGTAATGATATTACAATGATGTAGTTACAGCTGCCAACGATAGGCCTTAAAATCAAACAAACTTCATGAGTAATGTAAGTTGCTAACCTTACACAAACTGTGATCTGTTTTCTAAGGTTAAAAACCTGACTGAGGAGATGGCAGCTCTCGAAGAAATCATTGCTAAGCTGACCAAAGAGAAGAAAGCTCTTCAGGAGGCTCATCAACAAACGCTGGATGACCTGCAGAGTGAAGAGGACAAGGTCAATATTCTCACCAAGGCCAAAGCCAAACTGGAGCAGCAAGTTGATGATGTGAGTAAAATGGTATTTGAGACTTAATCTCTTAAGACACAACTTAAGCAGTGAATGTATGCAATGTTTCTTTTGTTAGCTTGAAGGATCATTGGAGCAAGAGAAGAAGGTGAGGATGGATCTGGAAAGAGTTAAGAGAAAACTGGAAGGGGACTTAAAGTTAACCCAAGAAAACGTGATGGATCTGGAGAATGACAAGCAGCAGCTGGAGGAAAAACTCAAAAAGTAAAGCAAACTTTAACATTCACAAACAAGATACCAAACCTAAAACTGTTGATGACTAACATGAGACATTTTTTCTCTTTTACAGAAAAGACTTTGAAATCAGCCAGCAGCTGAGTAAGATTGAAGATGAACAGGCAATGGGTGCCCAACTCCAGAAGAAACTGAAGGAGTTACAGGTAGCCGCACAAATGGGTTTCTTTTGTTTTATTAAATCAATAATCTTGGGTATTACTTAAATGTATAATCATCTGATGAAATTCATAAAGGCTCGAATTGAAGAGCTGGAGGAGGAGCTTGAAGCAGAGCGAGCTGCAAGAGCTAAGGTGGAGAAACAGAGAGCCGACCTGGCACGAGAGCTGGAGGAGATCAGCGAGCGGCTGGAGGAGGCTGGAGGAGCGACCGCCGCCCAGATCGAGATGAACAAGAAGAGGGAGGCCGAGTTTCAGAAGATGCGCAGAGACCTCGAAGAGGCAACTCTGCAGCACGAAGCCACAGCTGCAACGCTGAGGAAGAAGAATGCAGACAGCGTGGCTGACCTGGGAGAACAAATCGACAACCTGCAGAGAGTCAAACAGAAGCTGGAGAAGGAGAAGAGCGAGCTCCGGCTGGAGCTGGATGATGTGGTGTCAAATATGGAGCAGATCGTCAAAGCTAAAGTAAGTCATCATAAAAACCCTGAAGAAACCAAATACTCTGCAGATGTGAAGCTGGTAATATCAGCCTAGCACAAAAACAGGTGCGGATATGCAGGAGTCATTACCTTTGGGCATATCCAATATTATTTTGTGTTTCTGTAGCCCTGAGTTAGATTGTTTCTAGCATAAGCTTTTTATTTACTAAACAGACATGAAAGAATGAACAGGTTGGTATTTTTGGAACTACATTTATTTACTTGCAGAGAGAGTTAGATAAGAAAAACGACATTTTAGTCTATTTCCCTAAATTTTCCTGTGATGACAGTAAGACATGAAATTATGTTTGCATCTTTTACATGCTATGACTTACATATGAATATGAATATTATTGAACTCAGGTCAACCTGGAGAAAATGTGTCGCACTCTGGAGGATCAAATGTCTGAATTCAGAACCAAAACGGAGGAAGGGCAGCGTACAATCAACGACTTCACGATGCAAAAAGCAAAGCTTCAAACTGAAAATGGTAAATCACTTTTCTACTGTTACAGACAACACATCACTGTTTTTCTCCAGTTGACCTTCCTGAGCTAAATTCTCTGATCTCTTCGTCTAAACCAGGGGTGGGCAACCCTGCTCCTGGAGAGCTACCTTCCTGCATGTTTTAGGTTTCTCCGCACTCTAACACACCTGATTTGAATTATCTGCTCGTTATCAACCAACTGAAGCGTTTCAGGGGATTGGTAACGAGCGAAACATTCGAATCAACGGGCTACGACGGGCTATGTACCCCAGTCTTTTAAACTAGCTGTAATTAAGCCACTTCTTAAAAAGCCTACCCATGATTCAGGCACCTTAGCTCAGTGGTTTTCAAAGTGGGGGCCGCCAGGGGGCACTAGTGCTGCTTTCGACACGATAGACCATCACATCCTGTTACAGAGATTAGAACATTTAATTGGCATTACAGGATCTGCATTAAGTTGGTTTAAATCTTATTGATCAGATCGATCTCAGTTTGTTAATGTTCATGATGTGTCCTCTATGCACACCAAAGTTAGTCATGGAGTTCCACAAGGTTCTGTGCTCGGACCGATTCTTTTTACCTTATATATGCTTCCTCTGGGTAATATCATGAGGAAACACTCCATTAATTTTCATTGTTATGCAGATGATACTCAATTATACTTATCAATGAAGCCAGACGAAACCAATCAGCTATCTAAACTAGAAGCATGCCTTAAGGACATAAAGATCTGGATGACTAGAAACTTTCTGCTACTTAATTCAGACAAACTGAAGTTATTGTGCTCGGCCCAAAACACCTTAGAGACTCTTTCTCTAATGATATAGCTGCCCTAGATGGCATCAGCCTGGCATCCAGCACTACTGTTAGGAATCTGGGAGTTCTATTTGATCAGGATATGTCCTTCATCTCCCACATAAAACAAATATCAAGGACAGCCTTCTTTCACCTTCACAACAAACATCAGACACATCCTGTCTCAACACGATGCAGAAAAACTCGTCCATGCATTCGTTACTTCCAGGTTGGATTATTGTAACTCGTTACTATCAGGCTGCTCTAATAAGTCACTAAAAACTCTGCAGCTGGTACAAAATGCTGCAGCACGTGTGCTGACGAGAACTAGGAAGAGAGATCACATCTCTCCTGTATTAGCCTCTCTGCACTGGCTTCCTGTAAAATCTAGAATAGAATTTAAAATCCTTCTTCTTACTTACAAAGCTCTTAATGGTCAGGCACCATCATATCTTAAAGAGCTCATAGTGCCATATTACCCCTCTAGAACATTGCGCTCCCAGGATGCAGGCCTGCTTGTGGTACCTAAAGTCTCTAAGAGTAGTGTTGGAGGTAGAGCCTTCAATTACCAGGCCCCCCTCCTCTGGAACAATCTACCAGTCAAGGTCCGGGAGGCAGACACCCTCTCTTCTTTTAAGAGTTCAAACTTTCCTCTGTGATTATAGCTTATTAGCTTATAGTTAGGCCTGGCTCAGGCTGGGACCAGCCCAGAGTTATACTGCTATAGGTTTAGACTGCCGGGGGGATCTGACACACCGAGCTTCTCTCTCTCTCTCTGTGTGTCTCTCTCTCCCTCTCTCTCTCTCTGTGTGTCTCTCTCTCCCTCTCTCTCTCTCTCTCTCTCTGTGTCTCTCTCTCTCTCTCCGTGTCTCTCTCTCTTTCTCTCCCTCCCTTTCTCTGTGTTTCTCTGTCTCTCTCTCTCTCCCTCTCTCTCTCTCTCTGTCTCCGTTTCCGGTGTGTGAGCTTGGTGGTGGAGGAGTGTGAGTGGCGCGGAGAATTCGAATGGTTTCTTTCACCTGGTTTCTGGTTTCAGTGTTTTTTTTTCTGCTGTATGTGCGTGATCAGGTAAGAGTATTTCTATTCAATCTTTTTGCGGACTGTTCCCAGATTGATCTGCTGGGTTTGAGTGTTTGTTTGGAGGAATGGCGTCCGCCGAGACGCCACCTCCGTCTATCCGGCAGGGAGTCCGGATAGTCCCCCCAGACGTGAGTGTGTCTGTGGAGGAAGTTCTGCTGGCTGTGGGAGAGCAGGTGGGACATGACAACCTGTGCTTTGCCTCCCGCATGAATAAAGGTGTGGTGGTGTTTATGAAGACGGAGCCGCTGGTCTTCAAACTCATCGAGAGTGGCGTGGTGCTCCGTGATTTGTTTGTACAGGTGTCCCCGCTGTCAGTGCCCTCCACGCGGATCACCGTCTCCGGTGTTCCGCCGTTCATATCGAACGAGCTGCTGGAGCACGAGCTCCGCAGGTTTGGAAAGTTCGCCAGCGGCTTTAAAACTGTGAGTTTGGGATGTAAAGATCCCAAACTGAAGCATGTACAGTCTCTGAGGAGACAGGTGTTTATGTTTTTGGACTCCCCCGCACACACTCTGGAGGTGTCCTTCAGAGTGAAACACGGGGACGGCGCGTATATGGTATACGCCAGCTCAGGGAGCATGAAGTGTTTTGAGTGTGGAGATGTAGGACATAAACGCTTTGCATGTCCACACAAGCAGAAGCAGGCTGCTAACGCTGCTAACGCTGCTGATCCATTTGGCGACCTGTTTCGGGCTGCGCCCGCGGCTGCGCCCGCGGCTGCGCCCGCTGCTGGGGCGGCGACGGGTGCAGAAGTGGATTATGCTCCTCATGCCGCTGTTAACTCTGAATCATTTAGTGTAAATGATGAGTCAGTGAGAGAGGCTGTAGAGATGCAGGTGTGTGCAGCAAATAATGTTCAGTCAGGTAAGTTTAGTGATGTGTCTGTAGCTGCTGTAAACCTGAGCAGCTCTCAGTCTGCAGCAGATGATGTTCAGTCAGGTGAGTTAAGTGATGTGTCTGTAGCTGCTGTAAACCTGAGCAGCTCTCAGTCTGCAGCAGATAATGTTCAGTCAGGTAAGTTTAGTGATGTGTCTGTAGCTGCTGTAAACCTGAGCAGCTCTCAGTCTGCAGCAGATAATGTTCAGTCAGGTAAGTTTAGTGATGTGTCTGTAGCTGCTGTAAACCCGAGCAGCTCTCAGTCTGCAGCAGCTGAAGGTGAATCCCACCTTAATGATGAGGAGGCAGCTCCTGTCAGCACAGGAGGTGTTCAGACAGGGTGTAGTCAGGCTTCATGTGATGGAGAGGACATGGAGGAGGACTATGACTCTGATAACACTGAAACCTCTAACAGAGGCACAGACCTCTATACCTTAGGGGAAATAAATAGTTTCATGGATGAAACATTTAATAAAAAAGCTGTGAAGGTGAGTGATTACTTCAGTGACACAGAGAAATTTATTAAATCAGTCATCACTCTGAAGAAACAGGTAGGTTTTGACCTCCTGGACCAAAAGAAAAGGTTCAGACTAAAGAAACACATCACTAATCTGAGAAGAGTAAAGAGTTTAACGGTCCGTAAATCTCGAAGATAAAATGATCATGCATCACAAGGTGTTTCTTCTTTACAGTTGTTTGCTTGTTTCTGTCTGTCTGCTCTTTCCGTCTCTTTTTTCTATGGGGAGCCTTAGAGTAGGATCTCTAAACATTAATGGTGGGAGAGACAGACATAAAAGAGCTCTGATATCTGAGGTCTGTGCTCAGAAGAGGATTGATGTGCTGTTCCTGCAGGACACACACAGCGATCCATCTGATGAGACGGACTGGGCTTTATGGTGGGACGGTTCCTGTAAGCTCAGCCATGGCACTAACGTCAGTGCAGGTGTGGCTGTTTTATTCAAAGCCTCTGCTAATGCTAAGGTGCTATCCTGCAGTGAGGCGGTGCAGGGCCGCCTGCTGGTGGTCAGAGCAGAGATAGAGGACTCTGTGTTTGTTTTTGTAAATGTTTATGCCCCAAACATTGGTTCACAGAGAGTAGCTTTCTACTCTCTGTTAAAAAACGAGCTGATGGCTTTCCATCAGGACCAAATTATCATCGGGGGGGATTTTAACTGCACTTTAGACTTCACCACAGACAGGATAGGAGAGGAACCTCACCCACAATCATCCCGGTCTCTGAGCTCTGTCATCTCCCACTGCGATCTGTTAGACACCTTCAGAATCAAACACCCTCAATCCAGACAGTACACATGGGTCAGAGTCCACAACAACACAGTCCGTGCAGCCAGACTCGACCGGTTCTACATCTCTAAAACCCTCAGCCCCAAACTGGTTCAGTGCCACATCATCCCGGTCGGCTTCACGGATCACCACTTTGTTAGCTTTGAGCTAGCTCTGTCTCCAGGTCAGAGGGTGAAGTCCTGCTGGCATTTTAATAACAAACTGCTTCAGGACAGTGCTTTCTGTCAGAGCTTTGAGGTGTTCTGGGAGCAGTGGCAGAAGAAGAAAGCTGACTTTGGTTCCTTGAAGCTGTGGTGGGAGGTTGGAAAGGCACAGATCCGTGTCTTCTGCCAGCAGTACACCTCTCACTCCTCCGCCCACTTGAAAGCAGCTGTCAGAAACCTGGAGTCTGACATTAAGAACATTGAGGAGGGCTTACAGCGCACCACCACCACTGGTTCACAGCTGCGGGAGAAGAAGACGGAGCTGAGTTCCTTCCTGAGGGAGAGAGTGAAGGGAGCCCTGGTCCGGTCTCGTTTCCTGCAGCTGAAGGACATGGACGCCCCAAGCTCCTTTTTCTTTAACCTGAAGAGGTCTGTGGCCCAGAGGAAGCTGATGTCCTGCCTGAAGCTTCCAGGGGGCAGGGTAACGACTGACCCAGCTGAGATGAGGAGCCACGCTGTGGATTTCTATGCAGACCTCTTTGGAGCGGAGGACTGCAGCGTTGAGTGCCACGAGGAGCTCCTGGAGGGTCTTCCTCAGCTCAGCGCGGAGGAAGCAGCTGCTCTGGACACCGAGCTGACTCTGCAGGAGCTAACTGTAGCTGTGGGTCAGATGGCTTCAGGTCGAGCCCCTGGGATTGACGGGCTGTCGGCTGACTTTTTCAAATGTTTCTGGAACATTGTTGGAGCTGATCTCCATGCTGTGCTGCTCGAGAGTTTGAGGACAGGATCTCTCCCGGTGTCCTGTCAGAGGGCAGTACTCTCTTTGCTGCCAAAGAAAGGAGATCTGGCACTTTTAAAAAACTGGAGGCCAGTAGCCCTCTTATGCACGGACTATAAAATATTGTCAAGAGCTCTGTCCAACAGACTGAGAGACTTTGTGGGTAACATTGTTCACCTGGATCAGAGCTACTGTGTCCCGGACAGGACGATTATGGACAATGTTTTTCTGATCAGGGATGTGATTGATGTGTGTAACGCGTATGATGCAAATGTTGGGATTGTGTCTTTGGATCAGGAGAAGGCGTTTGACCGGGTGGACCACTCTTATTTGTTTTCTGCACTCAGGGGTTTTGGTTTTGGTGACGGGTTTGTATCGTGGCTTGGTTTGTTGTACAGGGGTGCACAGTGTTTGGAGAAGATGGGGGCAGGGTTGAGCCGGCCAATCCCTGTACAGCGAGGGATCAGGCAGGGCTGCCCCATCTCTGGCCAGTTATATAGCTTAGCTATTGAGCCCTTGCTGTGCAGGTTGAGGTGTCGGCTCAGCGGGTTCTCTCTACCCGGGTCCTGTGGTGTTGAGCGTCCCCTTACAGTCTCTGCTTATGCAGATGACATAAACATCTTCATCTGTGGCCGGGGGGATGTTCGGTGTCTGCAGGACACCCTGTCCCTGTATGAGAGGGCAACATCTGCACGGGTGAACTGGGCTAAGAGCGAGGCTTTGCTGTTGGGTCAGTGGCGGGATCAGGCAGTGCCCAGTCTGCCTGGGGGTCTTGAGTGGGGGAGGGAGGGGCTGAAGGTGTTGGGGGTATTTTTGGGCACTGAAGGGTTTCAGAGACAGAACTGGGAGGGATTAAAGGAGAAAGTGTGTGCACGGTTGTCTAAATGGAAATGGTTGCTGCCGCAGTTGTCGTATAGGGGAAGAGTCCTGGTCGCCAATAACTTGGTCGCCTCGACTCTCTGGCACAGACTCGTGGCTCTGACACCACCAGCAGGATTGATGGAGGACATACAGAGGACAATAGTGGACTTTTTCTGGTCTGGTAACCACTGGATCAGGGCAGCAGCTCTTTACCTGCCAGTGGATGAAGGTGGGCAGGGGCTCATCAGCATCAAGGCCAAGATTGCCTCCTTCAGACTGTTCACACTACAAAGGCTGCTCTATAACTGTGGTCCCAGTTGGCTGGATACAGCTCAGCTGCTGCTGAGGAGAGCCGGACGTTTTGGGTACGGTAAACAACTGTTCCTGCTGCAGCCTGAGGGCTTGGACCTTCCTGGTCTGACGCCGTTCTACAGCTCAGTACTGCAGGCATGGCGGATGGTTACGGTTTCTCATGTGGCTGAGGAGACTGCGGGCATGTGGTTGTTCGAGGAACCCCTGTTTTTCAACGGCTTCATCAGGACTCAAACCCTTCAGTCAGCCACCCTGCGGTCCAGCCTCAGGGGGGCGGACTGCACCAAACTTGGTCACCTGATGAGGATGACATCTACCTCTGTGGACTTGCTGAAAGAGATGACCAACATCACATCCACCAGACTGGTCCACAGGGTGGTGGAGGAGGTCTGTGCTGCACTTCCGCAACCTCTGAGGACCTTTGTGAGGAACCGGACTCTGTGTGGCCAGTGGTCTGAGGGCAGCGAGTATGGGTTTCCCTCCCTGTCTATTGCCCCAGCCGTGGGGGGGTGGCAGGAGGGGGCTGGTCAGCTGCTGTCCCTCAGAACCCCTCTCCTGGACAGGTTCCAGGACGCAGGGAAGAAGGCCCTCTACCAGGTGTGCATCAAGGTCCTCCATGTCCGGTCCTTGTCAGGGATGAGAGAGTCGAGGTGGGCTGAGTTCTTTGGTCCAGACGTTTCCCCAAAAGGCAGCTGGCGGTCCCTGTACAAGCTGCCCGTTGAAAAGCGGACAGCTGACCTCCAGTGGAGGATTGTACACGGGGCAATAGCTACGAACAGATACAGAGCACACATTGATCCTGGGGTGGGAGAGGGCTGTTTGTTCTGTCCTCAGACTGAAACCTTGTGTCATTTATTTGTTGAGTGTCCGAGGCTCGCTCCTCTGTTTGGCCTGTTAAAACAATGGTTTCAGGCTCTCGGGGAGACGTTTTCTATTGTTTTGTTTGTGTTTGGACCGAGATACTCGGTAAAAAAAAAGAGTATTCACACTCTGATGAACTTCATCTCTGGTTCTGCTAAGTTGGCCATTTGGCTAACAAGGAAGAACCAGGCCCTGGGAGTCGGCAGCGTGCAGCCGGTGCCGGTCCTACAGGGTCTGTTGAAGGCCCGGCTGAATGTTGAGTTTTTGTATTATAAAATGACGAACAGACTGCAGACTTTTAGCCAAGTATGGGCCGTTGCAGATGTTCTCTGCTCTCTGAGGGGTGATGGAGAACTTGTTGTTAATATGTGATTTTTTTGCTGATGAACATTTTGTTGGTGTCTTTTTGGTTTTTCTTTGATTGTGTGAGTTAAGAGACATTTAGTCTCTTTTTTATTATATTTGTACATTTATGAGTTTTCCCTTTTGAAAATTGAAAATAAAGGGTGTTTTAAAACTCAAAACTCTCTCTCTCTCTATCTCTCTCCCTCTCTCTCTCTCTCTCTCTCATATTAATGCAGCTCATTAACTCTGTATCTTCTGGTCCCATTAACATTACTAACCACATATCTTCCCGGGAGTTCTCGTGCTCCCTTGTCTAGAAGGTTCCTGGAGATCGTTGCTGCAGACCACCTGCTGCTGTGGACCTACTCGACTCAGACTGCAACAACTATTGCTGCTAATGCTAATAGTAGACCTGTTGACTTCAACTGTTACAATTACGATTACTACAGCCTTTATAAAAGAAAGATATATCACACCTGCAGCTTGACACACGCCTTTATTCTCCAGGTGAGTTTGCCAGGCAGCTGGAGGAGAAGGACTCATTAGTGTCTCAACTGACCCGAGGGAAGCAGTCATACACTCAGCAGATCGAAGATCTTAAGAGACAACTAGAGGAGGAAATCAAGGTATTTTGTCAAGAACCACTGATTTTAAAGCAAGGACACTGAAATCTTCTCTCAAAATGACTTCATCTCATTTTATTCACCAAAGGCCAAGAATGCACTTGCCCACGCAGTGCAATCCTCCCGCCATGACTGTGATCTATTGAGGGAGCAGTTTGAGGAGGAGCAGGAAGCCAAAGCTGAGCTCCAACGCAGCATGTCGAAGGCCAACTCTGAGGTAGCACAGTGGAGAACCAAGTACGAAACTGATGCCATCCAGAGGACGGAGGAGTTGGAGGAAGCTAAGTATGGGATGACTTCTTTAAGGAACAATAAATATTTACCCTGTCTCAACCTTCAAGCATTATTTCATCACTGAACAAAAACATCTTTAGACTGATATTCTCTGTTTTATCTGTGACTTAATGATTGTATATTTCATTTATGCTATCAGGAAAAAGCTAGCTCAACGCTTGCAGGATGCAGAGGAAGCTGTTGAAGCAGCTAATGCTAAATGTTCCTCGCTGGAGAAAACCAAACATAGGCTTCAGGGGGAGATTGAAGATCTGATGGTGGATGTGGAGAGATCGAATGCTGCTGCTGCAGCTCTGGACAAGAAACAAAGAAACTTTGACAAGGTAGTGACCCATGAAATGACTTAAGTACAGCATGAAGTTCTGCATGGATACATTTAGATTGGCCTCTTAATCAATCAATCAATTGAACAAATTTTATTTGTATAGCAACAAATCACAACCAAAGTTTTCTCAAGACACTTTACAAAAAGAGCAGGTCTATACCGTACTCTTTTATATTATTCTGACCCAACATGAATCACAGGAGGAGCACTTAGCAACATTCAGCACAGAGACAGAAAAACTTCCTTTAACAGGCAGAAACCTCGAGAACCAGACTCATGTTGAACATCTGAAGAGACTGGACGGGCCAAGAGAGGGAGAGAGAGAGGATAAAGACAGGCAGACAGAACAACAACAACAACAACAACAACAACAACAACAACAACAGATAAAACATACTTATGGTTACAATGCCAATAATACAAATGTGTAAAAACTAGCAAGAACAGAATAGTAATGAAGGCTGATAATAGTAATTGTAACAGTTGACGTAAACAGGTTTCTTATTAGCATTAGCAACTGTAATGCAGATACTATGGGGAAGACTGATATCAATAGTTGTTGCAGTCGAGCAGGTCCACAGCAGCAGGTGGTCTGCAGCAACGATCCCCAGGAACCTTCTAGACAAGGGAGCACGAGAACTCCCAGGAAGATATGTGGTTAGTAAAGTTAATGGGACCAGAAGATACAGAGTTAATGAGCTGCATTAATATGACAGAGAGAGAGAGGGAGAGAGAGGGAGAGAGAGAGAGAGAGAGAGAGGGAGAGAGAGAGAGCGAGAGAGAGACAGAGAGAGAGAGAGAGAAAGGAGCTCGGTGTGTCAGATCCCCCCGGCAGTCTAAACCTATAGCAGCATAACTCTGGGCTGGTCCCAGCCTGAGCCAGGCCTAACTATAAGCTTTGTCAAAGAGGAAAGTTTGAACTCTTAAAAGAAGAGAGGGTGTCTGCCTCCCGGACCCTGACTGGTAGATTGTTCCAGAGGAGGGGGGCCTGGTAATTGAAGGCTCTACCTCCAACACTACTCTTAGAGACTTTAGGTACCACAAGCAGGCCTGCATCCTGGGAGCGCAATGTTCTAGAGGGGTAATATGGCACTATGAGCTCTTTAAGATATGATGGTGCCGGACCATTAAGAGCTTTGTAAGTAAGAAGAAGGATTTTAAATTCTATTCTATATTTTACAGGAAGCCAGTGCAGAGAGGCTAATACAGGAGAGATGTGATCTCTCTTCCTAGTTCTTGTCAGCACACGTGCTGCAGCATTTTGTACCAGCTGCAGAGTTTTTAGTGACTTATTAGGGCAGCCTGATAGTAACGAGTTACAATAATCCAACCTGGAAGTAACGAATGCATGGACGAGTTTTTCTGCATCGTGTTGAGACGGGATGTGTCTGATTTCTGCTATGCTATGCTTTGCTATGTTGCGAAACATAGCTTCTGAACTGTCTGACATGACTGAAATTCACTTGAACCAGGTCCTGGCTGAGTGGAAGCAGAAGTATGAGGAGTCCCAGACTGAACTGGAAAGTTCTCAGAAAGAGTCTCGATCTCTGAGCACTGAACTCTTCAAACTGAAGAACTCGTATGAAGAATCTCTGGATCATCTGGAGACCATGAAACGAGAAAACAAGAACCTCCAAGGTGGGAATATTAAACACAATTTATATCTAAACACACTAAGATGTCATAGTGCAGAACTTGTGAATAATAAAATAAATAAATGTGTGTAAAATCAGAGGAAATTTCTGACCTGACTGAGCAAGTTGGTGAGGGCGGAAAGAACGTCCACGAGCTGGAGAAGATCCGTAAGCAGCTGGAGCAGGAGAAGGCTGAGATTCAGTCTGCTCTGGAGGAAGCTGAGGTGAAACTGATGACTGATGTTATCATTCATCTTTCTTCTGGATTTACCTTTCTGATGCTTTAAAAGATATTCAGTGATTTGCTGTCTCCAATAGGGTACTCTGGAGCATGAGGAGGGTAAGATCCTGCGAGCCCAGCTGGAGTTTAATCAGGTGAAGGCCGACATGGAGCGGAAACTGTCAGAGAAGGACGAGGAGATGGAGCAGGCAAAGCGTAATCACCAGAGAGTCGTGGACACTCTGCAGAGCTCCCTGGAGGCCGAGACTCGCAGCAGAAACGAGGCTCTGAGACTGAAAAAGAAGATGGAGGGAGATCTGAATGAGATGGAGATCCAGCTGAGTCAGGCCAACAGGCAGGCAGCCGAGGCTCAGAAACAGCTGAAGGGACTCCACGCTCATCTGAAGGTACAACAGAGGCTATTGATAAAGTATGTTCTGGCATTTACGTGTTCTGCTTTTAATCTTTGAATCTTTGTAAACAGGACTCTCAACTGCAGCTGGATGACACTGTGCGGGCGAATGACGATCTCAAGGAAAACATCGCCATCGTGGAGAGACGGAACAACCTGCTGCAGGCTGAACTGGACGAGCTCCGGTCTCTGGTGGAGCAGACGGAGAGAGGTCGAAAACTGGCCGAGCAGGAGCTGCTGGATGTCAGCGAGCGAGTTCAGCTGCTACACTCACAGGTACTTTGGGCGGCTGTGGCTCAGCGGTAGAGCCGGTCGTCTTTCAATCGGAAGGTTGGAGGTTCCATCCCCAACTCCCTCTGTCTGCATGTCAAAGTGTCCTTGGGCAAGACACTGAACCCCGAATTGCTCTCGGTGGCATAGCCAATGGGTATGAATGTGATAATTGATTGACAGTTGGGCACTTTAGGTAGCAGCCTCTGCCATCAGTGTGTGAATGTGTGACATGTAGTGTAAAAGCAGCTTTGAGTGGTCGCAAAGACCAGAAAAGTGCTTTATAAGTACAGTCCATTTACCATTTACTTTACATCAACATATTGTTATATAAAACAACTACACTACAAGTATTCAGTGATGACCTGTGACGTGCAGAACACCAGCCTGCTGAACCAGAAGAAGAAGCTCGAGAGCGACACAGCCCAGCTTCAGAATGAGGTAGAGGAGGCTGTGCAGGAGTGCAGAAACGCAGAGGAGAAGGCAAAGAAGGCCGTGACCGATGCTGCCATGATGGCGGAGGAGCTGAAGAAGGAGCAGGACACCAGCGCTCACCTGGAGCGCATGAAGAAAAACATGGAACAAACCATCAAAGACCTGCAGCACCGTCTGGACGAAGCAGAGCAGATCGCCCTGAAAGGTGGAAAGAAGCAGGTCCAGAAACTGGAGGCCAGGGTGAATATTCCTAATTTACAGTAAATATAGAAGTATAAATACAGAATACTTTGACTATTCCAAACTTTGAACATCTTTGACTGATGTTTCCAGGTGAGAGAGTTGGAGAACGAGGTGGATCTGGAGCAAAGGAGAAGCAGTGACTCAGTGAAAGGTGTCCGCAAGTACGAGAGACGCATCAAAGAGCTCACCTACCAGGTAAATATGACATCACACTGACTCTAATAATAATTAAGCAACAGATAGAACGTCAAACTTTTACAAGCAGCATGTTCTCATCTAACAGACGGAGGAGGATAAAAAGAATCTGAGCCGTCTGCAGAACCTGGTGGATAAACTGCAGCTGAAGGTGAAATCCTACAAGCGAGCTGCTGAGGAAGCTGTGAGTGAAACAAATACATCTTCATTTGTTAAAATTATTAATTTATTTTAAGGTTTGTGTTATAGAAACAATTGATCTTATCTCATTTAGCTTCTGTACTTTAATCTTGATTTTTAGGAGGAACAGTCAAATGCAAACCTGGGAAAGTTACGAAAGTTACAGCACGAGCTGGAAGAAGCCGAGGAGCGAGCAGACATCGCCGAGTCTCAGGTCAACAAGCTGAGAGCAAAGAGCCGCGACTCTGGCGCAAAGGTCAGCCGTCAGTCCAAATAATACAACATTTAATACGTAACGTTGTTTAAAAATATGTCATTAACAGTGAGTAAGTTAGAATACAAAAATTGATTCTGAACTGTCTCTTTGCACAGAAAACCCACGATGAAGAGTGAAGCCTGAAACAGGAGCTCTAAAGTTGTGGACGTAGATTTAGTGAAACTGTAGTATTTGAGTTTCTTTATTCTTCATGCAACATGAGTGGAATAAAGAATGAATGCATCATTCATGTTTCCTGTGTTGAAGAAATGTTTAAGAAGTACAAAAAAATAAAACAAGGACAGACAGGGTTATAAAAACCTCCTGCAGCTCTTTCAGACATGAATTCAAACCACAAAGAGAAGCAGTTATTTTCATGTTTAAAGATCAAACCTTTGATTCTTTGTTTTTAATGATTAAGTCCTGCACTGTTTGTAATCTGAGCTGCATCAAAACGCTTCAGTTCAAAAAGCTAAGCTAACTAAACTAAGCTTTTTCAGAAGTATCAGAATCTGCTCACAGTTTTTAATATTATCAAACTGTGGTCACATGACCCAAACTCAGACCTCACCTTTAACATGTTCATATTGTCTCTCACAGAGAAAACTGCATTTAATGTGATTTAGTCTTTAATGAGAGGATTCTTTTAATATAACTAAGGTCCATTTTAAACATTTCATAAAGCATGTCATTGAGCTACACAAGTCACCACTAGGTGGACACAGAGCTCTACTCACACTTAATTCCACAATAAGCATACAGGCATACACCCCCCCCAACACACACACACACACACACACACACACACACACACACACTCTAAACCCCTCTCCTCTGACTGTGTGATGCACCCTGAGTTTATAACAGATGAAAAGTGATTCTGCAGAGCCTGGATCAAAGCAGCTGATGATCTGCATCACTTCTTTTGTGGTGTGGATTTGGTTACCTCAATCAGCAATTCATTAGATAGTTGAAATACTCTTCACATTCTGACCGCAATCAAGTATTCAAAGGCTCTGGGGCCCAGGTTTGGCTCAGTTGGTAGAGCAGACGCCCCATGTATAGAGGCCACAGTCCTCGATGCATTGATCGCAGGTTTGACTCCTGGTCTGCCAATCATTTGGTGCATGTCATCCCCCACTCTTGACTCCTCACATTTCCTGTCTCTCTTCAGCTGTCCTATATAATAAAGGCAAAAAGCCTAAAAAGTATTTAAATGCTCCGACAGAAAAAGAACAAAGTGTGGATGTCTCAGGCCTGTAATACACCTGGACAGCACACCTTGACTCTTCAACCTGGCTGATACTTAGCTTAAGCTAGTGAGCTAGACACACGTCAGAGAGTTATTTTGATACGGTTACAGCTTAAAACGATGCTGCTCTCCTCTCTAACGCTCTCTGTGACCTCGTCCTGCATTAAACGGTTTGAGGGAGGTGCTTAATCAATCAATCAATCAATCAATTATTAGTAAACAGTTACTATGGTGACAAACAAAAAAAAGATGGATGACTTCAGATGATGAAACTTCAAATGTTTAGATGAAGACAAACCGTCAATGGGGCTTTTTATGTGTTTTAGGATGAGGTAAAAATCACACCTTTGGTTACTGATTATCACCACAGGTGGCGCCAAAGGGATCTTTCAGGTTGACAATTTAAAAACATCTTACACTCCTAAAAATCATAAAGCTTATTTCTGTTGGATTCAGTAATAAAGTCATAAAAAATCCTGAAGACAGATCCAACAGCTGATCCAGCTCTTAAATATGTTTTCTTGTGGACAAGGTAAGCTTTGTGTCGGCCTCTGTAATCAGACACTAGCTGACTCAGTGCCATTAACAAGGTGTGTAACAATGTGTGTAACAATGTGTGTAAGTGGAAAATCAAACCTTGAACAAGTGAAAGTGTTTGCTTGGAGAAGGCAGCACTCATCAAAGCTTCCAGCTGTTGTTTGACTGTTACCCACACTGCACTGTAGTTATGTCAAGGGAAACAGACTGAAAATCTCACTCTGAAGACTGTGACACATGATGCAGCCATGCCTGTGTGATGTCATGTCTAATAATAAATATTCTACAGAGAAGTGAAAGTCAAGGACTCCAAGTTCTCTGCCAGCAAACAGACTGTAGACGACTCGGTCCACCCAGTCTAATGGACATTTTATCGCTTCATCGCAACAGAGTGTGTTGCCACAGCGAAGAAGAAGAGGGAACTCCCTGTTGAATAATGTGAGACTGGTTAACAGCCCCACCTAAAGCTATTCAGAGCAGATAACATTGTGTTAATATGATCATAGAAAAGCTGCTGCAGACTGGAATGTCGCCTCCGGCTCTGAATCTTCTGTTTACCTGTTGAAAACCTTTCCACTTATTATTGCATGTCAATACAGTGCTGATAGATCATACTGGTTAAATTAGATAATCTCACATAATCCAGCAGCAAGAGTGAGCACAAAATACAGACATGAACTGCCAAAACATGACAGCTTATCGAAAATATGACATTTATTAATAAAATACTTTGTCACTGTACAAAGAGGAGCAAGCGTGTCGTGTTATGACAAAGTTTAAATAAAACATACAATGTGATCATATTTCATCCAAGAATTGAAATTAATTTTCAACATAACTTTTTAAATTATTGAAAGCAGCTCTCGGTCTGTTTAAAAAAAGGAATTAATTGAACCTGTTTACAACATTAACAAATGTTAATCTCTAGCGTCAAACATATTAATGATTTATCCACGACTTCAGCACTTATTGTTCAGTAGCAGAATGAAATGCAAAGCTCCAGATAAGCCTTATGTAAAATTTCAAACTTTGAAAAGATCATTAAAACTACACAGATCTAAACCCCTTACTCATGACATGCAACGATCCTCACTCTAAATGTTAAACAATGTGTGATATCCCAACACTTTACAGTATACTGTACATTCTTACAAGACAAACTGCAAAACTACGCTGATATTCTCATGCATGCTCATTTCATGTCTCTGTCATGACAGCAACCACTTTTTAAAAGCAAATCATACAGGTAACAACTAGCCCCCAGCTTTGTTAGAATGACAGTGAAAAAACAAACAAACAAACAAACAGGAAGTCACTTTACCATAAAAGTTTTTAGCCCATCTTCCCTCTCGTGGAGGTTTCTGTCTCTTGTCTGACTCCTTTTATAACATAAAGAATGTCCAGGATCTAAAGAGGATAACGGCAAACGTTTGGCTTTCACAATTCTGTCTCTTTTTCATCTTCACCTGTTCCTAAGTAATATTCATCATCTGTTGTTGTGTCTGAGCTGCTGTCTGAAGACTCCTCAAAGGTGCTGAGGCTGGATATGTAACCCCTGGAGGGCAGATGACCTTTTGAGGACGGGCTGTCCACCTGCTGTGCTCCTGATGAGCTGGGATGAGTAGGGGAGGACATGCTGGGAGGTTTGGACATGCGTCTGGACACTGGGGACAGGGGAGGTGTTGGAGGAGGTGTTGGAGGACCTTCTGTGTCCCATGCAAAGTGACAGGTGTTCATGTTAGGGCTCCACAGACGGGCTGGCTTTGAGGCTGTCGCAGTTACAGAACCTGAATCAGAGACTCCTGAGCTCCAGTTTGCCAAACGTCTGGTCAGTGACCGAGGAAGAGATCTTGTTCTCATTTTACCTGGGTCACTGGGATAATATGACATCAGACAGTCCTTCCTAGCCAGGGCATCATATTCTTTGGTCCAATCAGGAGAGACAGACCACTGGTCCAAATCCCTGCCAGTCCCGCCACAAGTCAATGAAGGTTCAGAAAGGTCACCCACACTCATGAACCTGGATCCAGTGGAGATGCGACCAGGCCCTGATGGTCGACAGGACAGTACCGAACTTACAGAAAATGACCGCCCAGGCTCAATACCGTACTTTAAGTCTGCATAAGAAGATGCCAAGCTGTCCTTGTCTTGTCCTGGACCTGCACTTGGAGGACCAGTGGATGCCCGACTTCTCTTTGAACCCCTCATAGTGATCCCTTCACCTGGCTCACAGGGCAAAGGCGATTCTCTGCGACGCTGTAGCTGTGGGCTGTAGAAGACACTGTCGTCTGTAACGTTGGGTGAGGGAAAGGGGGACAGAGGTGAAAGAGAGGAGAATGGGGAGAAAGGGCTTCTGGGGCTCGGTGTTGACTTCCTGAATTGAGGAGGATAATGAACTGATTCAGGACTGGGATCTCTACAGGAGGGAAGCTGGTTTGTTGGATTGTAATCTGTCCTGTTGTCTGTGCAAAACTTGAACTGGGGCACTGGTGGGCTTTGGATTGTCAAATTAGGTTTAATTTTATTTTCAGGAACGTGTTCAGAACAAGCATTTTGTAGGTCTCCTGAAGTTGGGGGTGGTATGATGGTGTATCTGTCATGTGTCCATCTCTTCGTTTCCTCTGTTTCCTTCTCTATGTCCTTCAGAACCATGCCTTTCTCCTGCTCTGGCTCCTCTGATGTTATGGTACTCTCAGCAGGGACGTTACTGACATTGCTGATGTCACTCGATCCACTAACAGAAGGTGTTTGAAAGGCTCGCCTCCATTTCCAAGGAAATGATATCTCATCATCGGACCGTCTAGTGCTGAATGTTTGTCTCAGTCTGTTGAAGACCTGATCCATTTTGTTATTTGTCTTATTAGCTTGTTCTGACTCTGACCTGGATAAACTAGAGTTTGGTGTGCTGACACTTTTCTTCAGGGCAAACCGACTTCTCTTTGGACATTGTTCATTGTTACTCTCCCCGGAAAAGATTCTGCTTTTACAAAGTACACTGTCCTTGGTTTTTCTTCTTCCATCATCAGGAGGCTGACTGTCTGTTGAGCTGCCACCACTTGAGCTCTGTGCTGAATGACTTCCTGGTTCATCTGGGACTTCCTTACTCTGCACCATGTGTGACTGCTGACTTAACCTGGTCTCCACAGACACTGGTATCTTGCTGTGTTTAGGTGTGTTTGCAGTATGTTGCAATGGTTCAGGTGTGCAATTCTTCGGGGCGGTTGTATGTACTTTAGATTTAATGCTGTAAACTAGTGTCTCGGTTACACATGTTGGGGACGAGACCTGTGCCTTAGCGTCACGCAGAGAATGTGAGCCAACATGTACTCTGTTGTTGACAAGTAATATCTGGCTGTTCTGGCGATTTCGACTGTTGTTCTTGCCATCATGACTGTTGACTTGATCAGTTTCTGAAATCCCACATTTTGAACTGTCCTGTGTGGCAGTTTTGTTTAGGAAACTCAAAGCTGGAGGCCGTGGTAGGCTGATAGGTGAGAGTGGGGGTTTAGACAAGGTCATTGCTGCAGCTGGATCAGTATGTTTAGAGAAATGTGGGGAATAATTTGAAGATTTGTGGAAGAGTTGTGATCTGGATGTTATAGGCTTAGTTTCTCCTTGAGTTGACCTTGTAGACACTAGAGTGGAGTAAGGTGGGGAGCTATATCGAAGCTTGTAACCACTTGAAAAGTCAGGAGGGAGGGAGAGAGGAGCAGAAGAACCGCATTGAACTGTGCCAGACTCCACTGATAGTGTCCTCTCTTGTCCGGGTTCGGTTACTTCCTGTTTTCCCTGGTCAAAGATCAGAGGGTCCCCATGTCTTAGCTCTCTAGATGTTGAATCAGCAGAGTCGGATGATAAGGATCGGTACTTCCCTCCTTTCATCACCTGTATGCTGGAGGTCTTAGTTGTAGTGGAGCAGACAGCATATGTATTTTTAGTTGGACTGCTTGATCTTAGAAAAGAAAAGATGGATGGAGCTTTGATGCTTGGCAAGGACCTGGAGGAAGATAGAGCGCTTGTTGGGACTTGAGATGGCTCTTCTTTCTCCACTGCGATTGGCTCAGAGTGCTTCAGATCCACAGATTCCTCCCATGTTACTTGTCTGATTCTCTTTCCCTCTAAATGCTTTTTCTTTGGGTCCCTTTCTTGTCTGCTTAAGAATGCTCCTTCTTCCTGTGGGCTGGAAGAGTCTGAAATGGGGCTGGTTATGATCGGCGTGGAAGGGGGGGTTAGGAGAGAGGAGATGGTAATAGGGGTGGAAGAAGATGTGAGGGCAAAAGAGACAGGAGGAGTAAAGAAGGATGTGCTGGGGGCAGTTGTGGTTGCAGGAGGGATGGCAGTGGGAGAGAAAGAGGTGGCGGAAGCTGTGGATCCAGGACTGTTGTCTGCTTTAGAGAATGTCTTGATAGTGGGAATCAGACTGGATGCAGCTTTAGGGTAGAATGGCTTTGGAACACAATCATAGCTTTCTTTAAAACCAAGAGGCGTGGTGTTCATTGTCATTGTAAATTTGGATGTTTGTGAAGAACAGTCAGTGTATGATGGAGCATGAATGTTGTTCTGAGAAGAAACTGGATTCAAGTGAAAAGCGGAATTACTTTTAGTGTTTGCAAGGTGGAAACTAGAAGGTGATTTAGAGGCAAGAGCTTGACTGTTGAGAGTGTTGGTGGTAGAAAGAGAAAGACAAGGTTTGGTAGAGTCCTTGCTGTGTGAAGATGTGGGGGTTTTGTTAGTTTTGAATGCACACTGATTATTTTTGTATTTACTGCAGCTCTCAGTGGGTGCTTTTGCGTTGTCGGGATTTTGTAAAGTTGGCTGTAATTCAGTTATGTTTGCTGTACATGAAGTATCACTTACATCATGCTTGCTGAGATCTTTAGGATGACTCAGTGTTGTTTGTGCTGAAGCTCTGCTAATTTTAGAACCAGGAAAAACATCAGGCAAACTGTGAGGCGTTTGTGGTTCTCTGTTGTTTGAATTGGATTCTTTTTGCTGTTTGACAAGCTTGCCTGATTCATGTTCAGGTGAATCCTCAGAGATTCTTTGTTTGTGGTTTGGGGATCCTCCCTCTGGCTTCATTACAAGGTTTATGTTGCCTTTGCAAAGCGACTCTGTTGTGTTATTGTTGTCTCTGTTATTGGCAATTTGACTATTATATCTTTTGATGTCAGTTGGACTTGCAGTGGCCAAGTCACCATTATTATTACTGGGTGGAGCAAAGGGTGTGTTTAGCTTGCCTTTGATTAGTGTTGAATTATTGAGCTTAAGAGGGGAACTGCCTTCCTGAGAAACTTTTTTCCACCAGGAAGTGGATGTTAGGGTGGTTCTCCTTGGGAGGCAGGCAGAGTGGTCATATGAGTGTTTGGGAGAAGAGACAGAGCTCTCTGAGAATAGGTTTGTGTCTGAACCCCTTAAGTTTCGATGCCTCTCTGTTTGTCCTCTAGTTAGAGAGGCCTTTTTGGAAGATAAAAGACTGGACTGGGCCCTGGTGATGGTTTGCGGTGGTTGGGTAAATGGTACATCTTCGGCATCTTTGTTTTGGGATGAAGTAGAAATGAAGCGCGTTTCTCTGTGATTGGAGGATGGTCGGGAAAGGAGGGGGCCAGTTTCCGTTTTCTTACAAGAAATGGACGATGGAGAGAGCAGGGGCTTTGACTTGTCTTGGTCATTATTATCATGGATGGCTTGAGAAAGAAGTGTTGGGAATGATTTTCCTTTATGATCACTGGATGCAGGGTTTATCTCAGAGAGGGAGGAGGCTGCACTAGAGATTCTGCTGTTGGAGTTGAATCTTCTTAAAGTTAGAAGAAGGCTGCTGGTTGTGGGTTTTGAGCTTAAAGATGACTGTCCGCCTTGATTAAAAGTCTGTGGATTCCTCCTTTGATCGTGTGGATCGAGGGAAAGGGGAGATATGGAAGATGCAGTTGTGGCTACAGGGCTCAAAACACCTGCATCCATTTTTCTATTGTCCATCCTTTCATAATTTGTATCCAAAGAGACGGTGTGAATCATTTTCCTCTTAGATTCATAGCCCAAACTTGCAGGACCACTCTTGGTTGACCAACCCTCTGTGTTCCTTCTGGTACCAGGAAATGGAACTCTTACTTGTTCTTGTAATCCATCTGTCAATGACCAGTTTGCAGTCTCCTGAAAGCATTCATGTGTGCGGTTTGTCGCAGTGTTAGTCACATCTTGTAAACTCCCCTGAGCCTCAGAATGGTTGATACCCTCAAATCTTTTCATCCGCCTCAGTCGGCCATTCCAGTGAGGGGCAAGAACCGTCACCACACTGGAAGACAACATGCTTCTGGAGGGGCTGGATAGTTCAACAGGATCAATTTCTTTATCACGCTTTGTCTGGTGTTTTATGTTGTCTTCTAATAGAACTGATTCAGAACAAGTCTTTGTTTGTGACCCACATGGAACTATGTGCAAGCTTTTACACTCATGTGGTCCAGACTCCCCATTTGAGAAACTGTGGTTTATACTCAGGTCACGGGGAGTCTTTAGTTCATTGCTGATGACTGTGAGAGAGTTTTCTTCCTTAGTGGATGTGAATCGGCCCTTCCCTGATGAGGAGTCACTGAAAACCTTCACAGATGAGTCTGGTTGTGACGGTTGTCCATTTATCTGTTAAGAAAAGATGAATTACTCCAAGGCCAGATATTGAGATAAAGTGACGTGATGCTCATAAAAAAAAAAAGAGTTGCAGTTTAACAATTAGCCATACGATGGTCGTATGAATGGCAGAATTAAGTAAAATGCTTTCTGGAATTTACAGTAAGAATTAAACCGTTTCCTGTTTCTTGGGTTACAAATTGTGTGTAGGAGAAGAACAGCTTCTGTTCCCATGCTGCAGCTATTTCTGAGATTAAGACCTCGACAAACAGGTTACATGAAAGACATCACAAGTTTTAAGGAAACACACACAAAAGCACACACACACACCCTGTCACTTCTTAATCTTAAATAAAACTAGTCCTCTGATTTTTTAAGATCAGAGGACTAAAATTAGACTTTTTATTTGCTGTATTTTCAAAGGTAACTACTACCTTCCCAGGTACATGTTATACATTTGACAGTGACTTTTAAAACTAATTGTTCAGGAATTAAAGCTGGAATCAAAGTTATTTTACATTTGTTTGTTGATGGTATTCTACATTGTAATCATTCCAGTAAAGCACTAACCCATTATGATTGTAATGATAAAGTTTGAGTTCTTTCTTACCTGACAGCAGCTGTTGTCAGTCTCAGCTGTTTGTCTTAAACTAACGGGAGAGAGAGAGAGAAAATAAAAGTATTATTGGTTTACACCCGTCACTTAACTGTAGATTCATCATTATGTACAAAATGTATAAAATGTTATTTAAACCAACAAGGACTAAAGTCAGTGCAGTAAACACTTGTTTGATGGTGTGGGGGGACAAGGTGTGATGAAATGATCATGCTGTTTGTAACTCTGATTGCTGCACAATAACATAACAGTTATGTTTATCTTTATTATTGGCGGACATGAGAAGAACATCAACAATGAAGGTAATAAGTTTTGTTATCTTTCGTCATGAACGTTTTACTGTTGTGTTTACAGTAAATATACTTTCACTTACATCTAATGAACTCTTGACTTCACAAGAACAAAACTAGTTCAGAACAACACCTGAGCGTCTCTTCATCACTGATGCTGCAGGACAATGAAGCAGCATCGTCTTGATCACTAAGCCTATCCTTTTCTTATATTATAGGGCAGCTAGCTTGTTAGCTTTAGTTTGTGAAGAGTCAAAAAAAAAAAAAAACAAAGCCTGTGAAGTGTCTTGTCATGACTGCACAGGTGCAGGCAGGTAGACAAGTAGGTACAGTGTCCAATTATTTGATAGCGTCTGACTAAAATATTTGGACGGGTTTTTTTCCGACAAACAAGAACATCAGATTTTTTTGTCTTGATTTATTGATCAATGTCTGGATGAAAACAAAAATAAACATGCGTCTGAAATGTCCAAGGTTTGAGTGTGATTTTAAAAGTCACACACACACACACACACACACACACACACACTGTAAGTGCTCTGCTGTGTTTCTGTGGGAAGCAGTTGAGGAATCAGAAGTGACGGCAGATCAGCAGGACGGTCAACATTCCTCCGTCCTCTCACTGAACTTTCCCACAGTCACATGAACACAACACTCAGTGGCAGTGACACACTAACAAACTCACACACCTTCATTATCACACACTCAGTACATGTCCATATATGGTCATGTTTGTCTGCAGGTGTTAGCAGGCCGGTGAAGGTGTGTGTTCGATTAATGACCTCTACTGACGCGCCTGCTGTAATCTCTGGTTCACTTTAAAACACACACAGATATGCAAATATGCTCAGAGGGAAAGTGTAACAGACACACACACACACACACACACACACACACACACACACACAAACACACTCATGAAGTGTTCTGTCAGGTTATTTAAGGTTATTTTATTTTAGAGGTTTATAGATATATTGATAGGGATGTATCAGATTTAAAACATTAAGTGAACTTCCTGTTTAACCAGAGAATGTTAACAGACGTAAACGCAGGAACAGGATTCATTCATGTGGAATTATATTATATATATTTAAAGAAAGCATGTCTTCAGTATTTCTTTGTTTTATTTCAATGCTTCTTCACTCTCAGCCTTATTTAAGTGTTTATTAAAAATCTTCTTTGGCACACAGATGCCTCAGTGTGTTGACTGAATGATAAATATAGTCTCAGGTGTCAAGTGTTACCTGTGCAGACCGAGATCTGGGTTCTGATTGGTTCTGAGTCTGAGGAAGAAACAGGAAGTGAATCTGGGTCTGACAGGCTGCTGAGTCTGACAGTTTGATCCACGAGGAGGAGACGCTTCAGGTCTCCCAGAGTCCTCTGAGAGGGTCCGAGCTGAGAAAGAGTCACAGTATGTTATTATTTTTTTTCTATCTGTGCAACTTTTATTATAATAATCCATTGATTTATATTTAATATTTATAATTTGTCATCAGTACTGCAAATAGCTAAAGATGGATTTGAACACTGCCATCTGGTGGTCGGAGGAGTAAAGACAACACAGTTTATGAACTCGAACAAACTTGAAAAAAACTTTTTTTTAGAATCGACAGTGTGTCAGAAATATATTTTCTTTATGTGTTTTCTCACACCTGTAGTGTTGCCTCACCTGTGTGTGCTGCCTCCTGTGTGCTGGCTGATGGGTAACTCTGCCGTCTGGTTGCACTTTCATCACTTTCATCCTGCTGCCCACTAAAAAAACACCCAAATCAGAAATCCGTTCAGACATTTAGTCGACCAAACATTTTAAGTTCCAGTGAGACAGAACAAGGCGGCAGAGAGGCAGCAGTCTCACCGTACACACACAACTACAGACCAGGGCGCACAGCTCGTGCACCAAGTCTTCACATTTCACTGCTTCACAGCAACATTACATTTATTATACTGTCATTATATTATATTATCATTATACTGTATTTACTATATTTATCATATTTATCTACTTCCTACATTTCCTGTCTCACTTCATCTGTCCTATCTAATAAATGCAAACGACTCATTAAATTAAACTTTCTAAGGGAGTTAAAGTTTCATCTTCAGAGAGACGGAGCTGAGAACAAGTGTTATATAAGAGCTGGACTCTGATCACTGCACAAGAACACACACACACACACACACACACACACACACACACACACATAGACACACACACACACACAGACACACACACACAGACACACACACACACACACACACACAGACACACACAAACAAACACACACGCACATAGACACACACACACACACACACACACACGCACACACACACACACAGACACACACACACACACACAGACAAACACACACACACACACACAAACAGTGTAAAACAGCAGAGCAAAGTTCAGAATATGACGACGTGTCACTGGAACCTTTAATGATTAAATAAAGAAGTCATCTGTCACAGTGCAGTGATGAAGAGGAGGAAGTGATGAAGAGGAGGAGGTGAGGAAGATGAAGAGGTGATGAAGAGGAGGAAGTGATGAAGAGGAGGAGGTGAGGAAGGTGAGGAAGGTGAAGAGGTGATGAAGAGGAGGAGGTGATGAAGAGGAGGAGATGATGAAGATGAAGATGAAGAGGTGATGAAGATGAAGAGGTGATGAAGAGGTTATGAAGAAGTTATGAAGAGGAGGAGGTGATGAAAAGAGGAGGAGGTGATGAAGATGAAGAGGTGATGAAGAGGAGGAGGTGATGAAAATGAAGAGCGATGAAGAGGTGGAGGTGATTAAAATGAAGAGTGATGAAGAGGTGGAGTGATGAAGAGGAGGTTATGAAGAGGAGCGTAAATGTTGTGATTTTCTCCTTAATGATCTTCGTCTCCTCCTTCCCTTCAGGGCAGAAACACTGAAACTTCATTACAGCCGAACGTCTAAATAACACAACATGACCCGACATGCAGGAGAGGGTGTGTGTGTGTGTGTGTGTGTGTGTCTTCCCGCTCCTCAACAGCTCCTTCAGAGCCAAAACTAACCTGCTGCTGATTATCGAGTTCATCAGAGGATTTATCTTCACCTCTGCCTGAGGACACACAACATCCAACCAACATCAACCTGAACATACGCACATTCACCCTTTTACACACACATTCACACACACTCACAGATTCACTCATACATGTCTGTAACCTGTGTCTGTTACCTGCGTGCAACTTGTATGTTACTTCTGTGTAATATGTATGTAACGTGTTTGTAACCTGTGTGTAACATGTGTAACATGTGTTTTACATGTATGTAATATGTGCAATATATATGTAACATGTATGTTGCTCAACATGTGTGTAACATGTATGTGATGGGTGTGTAACATATGTGAAACATGTGTTCAACGTGTGTGTAACATGTTTCAGTAACCTGTGTGTAACATGTGTTCAACGTGCGTGTAACATACAAGTGAATGGGAAAGTGTGTCCAAACTTTTGACTGGTAGTGTATGTCTGCAACCTGCGTGTAACATATGTCTGTAACCTGTCAATAACCTGTGTGTAACATATGTCTGTAACCGGTCAATAACATGTGTGTAACATGTGTCTGTAACCTGCGTGTGACATGTGTCTGTAACCTGTTTGTAACATGTGTCGGTAACCTGTCAGTAACATGTGTCTGTAACCTGTGTGTAACATATGTCTGTAACCTGTGTGTAATGTGTCTGTAACCTGTGTGTAACGTGTCTGTTACCTGTGTGTAACATATGTCTTTAACCTGTCAGTAACCTGTGTGTAACATATGTCTGTAACCTATGTGTAACGTGTCTGTAACCTGCGTGTAATGTGTCTGTAACCTGTCAGTAACCTGTGTGTAACGTGTCTGTAACCTGTCAGTAACCTGTGTGTAACATATGTCTGTAACCTGTCAGTAACCTGTGTATAACATATGTCTGTAACCTGTGTGTAACGTGTCTGTAACCTGCGTATAACATGTGTCTGTAACCTGTCAGTAACCTGTGTGTGTAACATGTCTGCAACATGTGTGTAACATGTCTGTAACCTGCGTGTAACATATGTCTGTAACCTGTCAGTAACCTGTGTATAACATATGTCTGTAACCTGTGTGTAACGTGTCTGTAACTTGCGTGTAACATATGTCTGTAACCTGTCAATAACCTGTGTGTAACATATGTCTGTAACCTGTCAATAACATGTGTCTTTAACCTGTCAGTACCATATGTGTAATGTGTCTGTAACCTGCGTGTAACATGTGTCTGTAACCTGTGTGTAACATGTGTCTGTAACCTGTCAGTAACCTGTGTGTAACGTGTCTGTAACGTGTGTGTAAAGTGTGTCATTAACCTGTCAGTACCATATGTGTAACGTGTCTGTAACCAATCAGTAACCTGTGTGTAACGTGTCTGTAACCTGTGTGTAACATATGTCTGTAACCTGTCAGTAACCTATGTGTAACGTGTCTGTAACCTGTGTGTAACATATGTCTGTAGCCTGTCAGTAACCTGTGTGTAACCTGTCTGTAACCTGTCAGTACCATATGTGTAACGTGTCTGTAACCTGTGTGTAACATATGCCTGTAACCTGTCAGTAACCTGTGTATGACATATGTCTGTAACCTGCGTGTAACACGTGTCTGTAACCTGCGTGTAACATGTGTCTGTAACCTGTCAGTAACCTGTGTGTAATGTGTCTGTAACGTGTGTGTAACATGTGTCTGTAACCTGCGTGTAACATGTGTCTGTAACCTGTCAGTAACCTGTGTGTAAGGTGTGTCTACCATGTGTCTGTAACCTGCGTGTAACATATGTGTAACGTGTTAAACGTGTGTGTAACGTGTGTGTAAACTTTTGGTTTGATTGGATGTTGGTGGTGACTGATTGTTGTCTTTGAGAGGCGTTGTGGTGCACAGTCCAGTATGTGTGTGTCTTTTCCTGGCTGTGCATGTGTGTCTTCTCGGCTGTGTGTGTATGTGTGTCCTCTGTGTGTGTGTGTGTGTGCGCCCTGGCTGTTTGTGTATGTGTGTCCTGTGTGTGTGTGTGTGTGTATCCTCTCTGTGGGTGTGTGTGTGTGTGTGTGTATCCTCCCTGTGGGTGTGTGTGTGTTGTCTCTGCCAGCTAACACTTACATAAGCTCAGAGTGGGTGTGTGCTTAACAAACATGTTCCAAATACTGCAGCAGATTTACACCCTGAACTTCTAATAATGAGAATAATGACTCTGAATGAGCAGAGCGAGACTTGTTCTGTTTGCTGACACACCTGCCAGGTGAGCTGTTTACTTGTCAGTCTATAAATGTGTACATACAGCAGGAAGCTTTAAAGGTTTAACAGGAGGATGTACAGATAAAGAGCAGAGCTGCAGGCATGCACAGACAGAAGACCTACGTGTGTTCATGTTTAATATCTGAGCAGCTAGTATCAGCTCGCCTCTTAACTTCATACAACATATTTAGTAGTTAAGTATATATATATATATATATATATACTTAACTACTAAATATATATATATATACGTCACGTTTTCCAGTCACACCAACAATCATTCAGAAATCTGCCAACCTAAAGCCAGACCAACAAAATTGAATAAGAGTCGTTATCAGCTGAACACGCATTAAGCATTCAGGCAAGAAATGTTCCCGCCTCCTGCTGCTGTCAAACACCGAATTCTGAGCACAGTGGGGCAATAAACAAAGTGTAAAATATGCCGAATTCAGTAAAATCACGTAATGGATCGGGAATTGTTTCCATGTGTCTGTGATTTAAATCTTTATTTCCACACACTGGGAGCAACATTAAACATAATGATTTTTACACGCAGTTCGGCGTTGTACTCTCCTTTAAACAGAACGGCTCGCAGCGCGGCTGTAAAGTCTCAAGCGAGCAAATGGAAACATTAAAAGTTTTCGGCGACATCGAACATGTCGATAAGAAGCACTAACGTAAACTCTGAAACAGAATTATCTTTAAAAGAAGCTTAGAGACGTTTTTTTACGTACCGTGCAGCTGCAGTCCGTGCTCGTGCTGTTCCGTGCTGAGGCGTCTCTGCTCTAAGCACAGACTCTGCTGCGTCACTTGTTGACATCATTTAAACCGGTTCAGCTCCACTTTTCACACTCACACACCGTCACAGAGATCCGGTTCAGCCTCACTTTTACACCATCAAAGTGTGGAATTCACAGAAACTGACCTGCGAACAGGCAGAATCTCACTCATGTCAGTGTCACTGTGGAGGTCAAAGTTCAACACCTGCAGTCACACAGGTGAGCATGTCATCACCTGGCTGCCCCCCATCGGTCATCTCCTCTCAGGACTCGTTCAGTTGCTGGAAGCTCAGTGTCTTCACTGTGGAGATATATATTTTATATTCAACATAAACATGTAATATCGATATTAAACGTTTAATATTTAAAGTATTTCAGATTTAAAGAAACTGTGAATCAATACAAAATAATAACTATTAATTAATTACCACCATAAACTAATAGAGTTTTTATACGTGATGATCAGAAACCTTCAATAAAAAGTCTTCCTTGTTTTGGAAACAGCAGATGAACTCTGCTCATGAAACGTGCTCAGGTGTTTAATCTGCTGATCAATCAGTCAATCAATCTTTATCACTATAGCGCCAAATCTAAAGAAAAGTTATGTCAAGACACTACGTGAAGGAGTAGAGTGACATATTATGTGTGTACGTACATATGTATATATATGTGTGTGTGTGTGTGTGTGTGACACACAGAGATGTCTCAGCCAGGTGTGGTTTGTGCTTTTGTTTTTGATTAGTGAGTCGATGTGGGAACAGTTTGTGTATGTGTCCTTTCGGAGCTGCAGCTCAGTGTGTGCAGAGAGAATAGCGCCCTCTACCTGCTGGGGCCACTTCACCTTCTGCTCCAACATGTCTGTAATGAAGGGAGACTTGTTATTGGTCAAATTAAAGTGTGGCTGTTTCATAATCATGAGGTTGAACTGATCAGTTAGCAGGAATCAGAGCAGTGATGCTAACATGCTGCTACATGCGGATTCTGCCACTAACACACCCACCACAGCTTAATGTCTAAAACAACATGGCTGCAGGGCGAATACGTTATAAATATCAAATGTTCACAGATGATTATTCATCTAAAAAACAACTAAATAATATGTTAAGTCATTGTTTAAATAAGAGCTACACAATGATGCACTGAGAGATTGAGGAACACATCACTGCCTCTGTGGGATCGCTCCATCAGTTCTCTCTCTCTCTCTTTCTCTCTCTGTCTCTCAATTTCAATTTCAAATGGATTATGCTTTATTGGCATGAAAGTCAAGACAATATTGCCAAAGCATCAACAATATATCACATACAACAATTGATAACAATATAAACAACCACATACAATAATATGATAATACTATTAATATTCTCTCTCTGGAAGGCCATCATGACTGACTGCACTGAGGGTTCGTTTTACCTCTGCTGTGTGCTTTCTGAGTTCTTCCAGATGAGCTGTGGAGGTGTAATTCAGACTCTGGAATGGCCTTTAAGCAGGGCTGTCTGCCAGACACATGTTTTTACCCGTCGTTCACCAAGGTGACGTCGTAGCTATGCAGGCGGAGCATCATTCTCTGGAGATGAGCAGTGTGGATGGGCTCCTTTCCACTGTGGCTTCTGTATGTTGTCCTCCTCTATTCGGGTGTGTTGTGTCTCTGTGTTTGAGACGATGTTCTTGGCTGTTTTGCATGCATTGATAACATGACGTGTCACATGTGATCATATCTTAGTCCAACAGTACTTTAATCAGGAGAGACTTAATTAAGATTGAACAATTATTTATTTACAAGTTTGGAAAGAATGAAATGTGCAAAGTCTTTGGCGATTAGACTCCATCGTGATGTCTTCATGTACTTGAAGGGGTAGAGAGGTCAAGAGCAGGATAGGATACCCCCCGATGGAGTCTGGACACTGGTGATGGTGGTGATGATGGTGAAGACAGGGGAGGTGAACGGGATGGAGGAGGGTCGCAATGATCAAGCTGAAATGTCAAACTGACTGCTGAAGAGAGGAGGACAGCTTTCAAATTTCTTTCAGTCTAAAATATGTTTGTCAGTCCGTTTTTGAAGCAATGCTGCGATGTTGCTAAAGTTTGGGATGAACTTGCTGTCAGGGTCAAAGGTTTAATTACGTTAAGCAGGATTCAGTCTAAGGTTAACTTCTCTGCTTGTTTAAGCTCTCACATTCAATTCCATAATTCTCAGAAACTTAACGGCCGATGATGTCATTGGATATGGGTGAACATGAATGACCTGTCAAGAGCTGGTCCATACAGTGCTGAAACACCTCCATGCAGAGCCGATAACAAAAGGCCTTCAAAGGAACCTGAAGAGCCCAAACGGAGAACTGAATGTCGCTAACGTTAAGGATTTCTCATCGTGGGGTATCTGCCTGTTTCTTGTATTCAGGACAGAAAAGAGTGTTACACCCGACATTTGTACTAACTGCACCTTCCTCAACAATGCACTCAGGAAGGCATTTAGTCGTCTACAGTGGTGACTCTACTTTCTGCTTCTTTCCTTTGTCATTTCTTTATTTTTTAAATCAATTTTTTATTGGCATTTACAAACGTGATACAGGGACGTGGATAAAGACCCCACATTACATTACAGTAGTCCTGAGAGATACAATAGCAACAGACTACCTATCCCCGGCAACACAATCATAGAAAAAACTCCCAACTTCCCAAGAATAATAGACATAATGGTGGGGACCCACAAATGGGCCTTCCTTCGTCATTTCATGCAGTTGCATCAAGTCTGTCCTCTCAGGTGAAGAGTTCATACTATCTCTAACGCCAAGTAGAAATAAGTTCCTGTCTGTGCGTGCATGTGAATGTTAACACTGGTTAATCAGGAACAAGTTAATTTCCTCAACATTACTCAGCTCCTCGTACACGACCCACACAGACAGTGTCATCAGATTATATTCTGATCATTTTGAGATATTATTCTGATGATAGTTATATAATATTCTGATTATATTCAGATATGATTCAGATCATATTGTGATAGTCCAGTGTGTTAATCCGGGTGCAGTTTCACATCAGACCGCACGAGGTCAGTGTTGCTTCAAAGAAGAGACAAACCTTTGATGACTGACCGCAGATCAGCGTCTGATTCATGTAACCTACAAAATAATATTATATGCATGAGACATTATTTCTTCACTACATTAAAGTAATTAAAGGGTTGTATTTAAAATGTTGTAAACTCATTATAATTCATTCATGTTGGTTGAGTTCACGTGTTCATGTTCACGTGTCTGTGTTCATGATAAAGATGTGTCCAGTTCCTGCAGATTGAGCGGGATTATTCAGAAATATAATCCCGTGTCAGAGCTGCGGAGGAGCCCTGCTGCTGCTGCCCCTCCTCCTCCTCCTCCTCCTCCTCCCTCCCCCCTCACAGAGGATGGGGACAGTGTGCGTGGTCCTGAGTGCAGAGAGAGACGCGGTCATCACGGGAACAGGCTCAAATCTCGCTCTGGTATCAGATTTATTTCGCTGTTTTAAGTCTTTTCCCGCCGAGTCGATCTCTCGTTGGTTTTGTCGGACTCGTCGTATCTGGATTCGGAGTCGAAAATTTGGGATTATTTGGATGATGGTTCGCTTCAAACGTTTATTTCTCCGGAGCTGCAGCTGAGCTTTCATTCAGAGTCCGCCCGGATCGTCTCGGCATGATGGATCCTCGTGAGTCCGCGGTCCTCAAACTTTTCCTGCTTGTGTTTTTGGGTAGGTACCGATGATCGATCAGATAGATCGACTGAAGCGTCACTGATGGACGGCGTGTTACTACAGTTATTACAGCTTCATCAAACAGGACAGAGAAATGATGTAACTGTGAATATATGAATACAGTCCAGCTGCAGTAGTACTGTAGTAGTTCTGTTGTTGTACTGTAGCTGGACTGTTGTTGTACTGTAGCTGTAGTAGTACTGTAGCTGTCGTAATACTGTAGTAGTACTGTTGTTGCACAGTAGCTGTAGTAGTACTGTAGTAGTACTGTTGTTGTACAGTAACTGTAGTAGTACTGTAGCAGTACTGTAGCTGTAGTAGTGCTGCTGTTGCACAGTAGCTGTTGTAGTACTGTAGTAGTGCTGTAGCAGTACTCTATCAGTACTGTAGTGGTAGTGTAGCTGTAGTAGTATTGTAGCAGAACTGTAGCTGTTGTAATACTGTAGTAGTGATGTAGCAGTACTTTAGTAGTACTGCTGTTGTACTGTAGCTGTAGTAGTATTGTAGTAGTACTGTTGTTGTACTGTAGCTGTAGTAGTACTGTAGCTGTCGTAGTACTGTAGTAGTGCTGTTGTTGTACAGTAGCTGAAGTAGTACTGTAGCAGTACTGTAGCTGTAGTAGTATTGTAGTAGTGATGTAGCTGTACTTTAGTAGTACTGCTGTTGTACTGTAGCTGTAGTAGTACTGTTGTAGTCCTGTTGTACAGTAGCTGTAGTAGTACTGTAGTAGTACTTTACTTGTACTGTCGCTATACTGTACACAGCAAATTGAGAAGAGTTACATTTCTGGTGTTGGTCAAAGAGTAGAGTTAATTATCCTCTGGACTCAAATCCCTAACATTTAACTCTCAGTTGACAAATAGTTGGTTGAAATGTAAACCCCTACATCATCGCACACACAACGCCAACCCGACACTGAAATTGTTCTGTAAGTATATTAGGTACTTTCTGTTAACATTATGTTTTGAAATTACCTTTCCTCTTCTGGCACCTGGTCTCTTTCAATGATGAGCCACCATGTATGCTGCTACACGGTTACTAGCCATCCCAACCAGTGATAACTTTAGTAGCTTATTCATACTTTTCAGTAAGCTAAAACTTTACAACTGTTGGTAAAGACTGTTGCTTTGAGAAAAGTTTGAGACTACTGAGCCTTTGACTAAGTTAGGTAGCTAAGCTAACGCTAACTGAAGTAGTGTTTCGGTTGTGGGCTGTTTACATGAAGTTAGTGTTAACCATATAGTTGAGTTTGAGTTGAGTAGTTTATGTGGTGCACATGTTTTAAATAAATGTGTTATAACCAAATATGACCTCTGTATTTTATCAAACTTTATTTACCAAGTCATTATTTGTAATTCAGAAGAGCTATATTTACACGTTACAGTGTTAATATGAAGGTAACACTTATATATTTAACAAACAATCCCGTGAGAGAGTTAATATCTAACACTAGATACTAGGGATGCACGATATTATCAGCACCTTATCGGTATCGGCCGATATTGGCTTAAAAACTCGCCGATATAATTAACCAATAAAATAATGGGCTGCTGCATACTTGATTAAATGCCCGACCTCGGCGCAATGTCCCCGGCGCGAAGAAGATCTGCGCGGCGCAGCGTGATGACGTCACGTGTGTCTACCTTCAGCATGAGAGAGTTAGAAGACAAGATGTCCGTGGTGTGGAAGTTTTTCAAAGTGTCTTCAAAGCGAATTAGACAGCAAAGCTGCTATTTGCAATGACTGCTCAGCTCCGGTGATGCGAGGAGGAGCCAAGGCAAAGTCTTTCAACACTACAAACTTGATTAACCATCTCAAGACCCGTCACCCCGACCGTTGTAACAAATGTGATAAGAGTATCACCATTATACTGTACGCTTATTCCAATACAGAAGAGAGTTGATGATCTCTGCAATTAGGTGTGCGGGAAAAAAATATCGGTATCGGTAATCGGCAAAATGAGTTGTAAAATATCGGCATATCGGATATCGGCTAAAAATCTAATATCGTGCATCCCTACTAGATACGAGTGTTAGAAAACGAACACTGGTTAGTGTTAAAACGTGCTTAATTTGTGATCCAAAAAGAGTCAATAAGAGGTGCCAACTCTGTGGTTTGGACCCATGTAGACACGTCAAAAGAATTGGAATCAATTCTGACAGTGTTAATACGGGTATGCTGATTTTGCTGTGTAGTTGTAGTGTAGCTGTGGTTGCACTGTAGTTGTACTGTAGCTTTGGTAGTACTATGGCAGTACAGTATTACTGGACTGAACTTCCTGTTTGGACTCATGAACATTGTGATTCTGTGTTTCAGTCTCAGCTGTTCTGAGTTGTTGGTTTTTATCTGCAGGAGTTCATTGATCACTGTTCACCTCTGGAGATCAATGGTTGAAGTGTTGATCTGAAACCCTGAAGTCTGCTTTTAAAGAGTTCTGTGCTTAATATTCAGCAAGACCTGGACCATGTTTCATTCTCACTCTGTTTAAATACTGACAAATGTGAAGACTGGGTGAAGCAAAATCTGAGATTTGTTTCTTAACATATTAAACATGCTGGAGAATAGTTGTGGAACACATGAAAAGAGGCCTTCAACTACATATTACTGAATTCTGGAGTTAGACATGTCGTTTTTCACAATTTCTGCCTCTAGGTTTTTATTGGCAGCGTGACGTGATGACAAAACGAAGCCTTCCTTAACATAACCCTTCCCTCACACTCTATAAACGCTAAAACACAATGAGCAGTAGTTGTCTGGCTCTGTCTCATTTAGCTAGCTAGCTATGCCTCGCAGAACTTCGCCGGAATTTACAGAAAAGCTCTGAAACCTTATTTAAATCCACTCCACTGTCAGTCTCCACTATCAGTCTCCACTGCCCGCACTGATGTTATGTGCCCAGCATTAAGTGTAAGTGTGCTTATTTTAGAACCAACGTTTAAACAAGAAAAAATGCATTTCCTTGCAGAAAATGCGTGGGAATGCTGAAAGCTGAAATTAAATTGCAAAATGATGAAGATGCTGGAATGATGAGGAATAAATTAGGAAAAAGAAAGAAGACATGGAGAGAATAAAGGAGGAGGAGGGACTAAATGGAGGAAGAAAGATGAAAGAGAGGCAAAGAGAGTAACAGGGACCAGTGGCATCATTAGAGCCAAACATCCGGGGCTTTAGCTTTAGCCTCAAATGTTTTGATCCTAGCCCTGAAGGTTTTTGGTCCAGATTTGATTGTAATGTACTGTAGTGAAGAAGGAACTTTAGTTGTAGTTCCAATTGTTATTGGGGGCACAATAGACCTCTGCACAAGCATGACGACGTTGTCATGACAATGATTGTTGTCAGTGTTGCGCAATCTCTGGGGACAACGGTAAACATGCCAGCGGTTAGCAATAAAAGACATCCATTCAGGATTTCCTTTTCCGCATGCTGCATTGTTTACAGAAAAATAAAGTTTTTTGTGTTATTTATTAACGGGTCTTACCTTTGCCGAAATCATCAAACATCATGATGCAGATTTGTAAAAAGTAAAAATGCAAGCTTTGTCAGGTCTGTCCTCAAGAGGAGAAGAAACAACTTTTAAAATGCTCGTTTGTTGAACGGAGATCGTAGCGATCATTTCTGATGCATTCAAGGGAGTCGGGAAATCTGAACACTGAACAGCTGTTGCAAACTAATGTCGCTTCTGTCCGTTTTGGCTCTTGTTTGTGGCATTCTCATTATCTGTTTGCCCTACAATTCGGCACAAGACCACAGCTCGACAGCTCGTGCATCCACAGCTAGTTGTCGATTAATGATAATCACCTGCTATTTGATTTCTGTCACCTGTTGTCTGCCATTTAGATGTCTGTAATTGAATACTTAGAGATTAGGTAATGAAAGGCTCGTTGCATTTGCAATAAATCTTGTCAATAGTAAATAAATGTCATTGTTTAATCAAATGACATTATATCAATTTTAAGGGAAACGATTTTTTTTTAATTACATTTTTTCATTAGACAGAGTATGTTGTCTTGATGTTTTAGTTTATTTAAAAGTGTCCAGAGTGTAGCTGCCAGTGGTAGTGTGTGTGTGTGTGTGTGTGTGTGTGTGTGTGTGTGTGTGTTCAGGTTCCACTGGCTGTCCTCAGGTCCTCACTGGCACCGATATGTTTTGCAGCTATAATCTCAAATTGTGGTTTTTCTCCCAGTAAATATGTTTCTGTGTGCGTGTGTGCTGTGTTCAAACTCAGGGTGTGTGTGTGTGTGTGTGATCCGTGGGAGGTATGTCTCTCTCACAGCCTGGTATTTAGGGCATGATGAGAGGAAGTGTAGCTCTGTCTCTACCTGCTGGCTGTCACATTGGGAGCAGAGTCTGTCCTCATCTGGCAGCCAACTCTTCCTATGATGACCAGGCCTAACGCTAACCCTAACTCTGATGTAACCCCTGGTTATAACAATAATAATAGCAGTCTAATGTCAAAGTAATATTTACAGACTGTATTAATAAAAAAGAGGGGGAATTGTTGCGGATGTTTTTTGTTGTCAGTACGTGGCTGTCCGAGTTATTTTCTCGTGGCTAGCATACCAGCTGCCTTAAGCTAATAATTACCCTAACCTGGATGACTGAGAACCTTCACAGACATGCCATACAGAATTATTAGTGCTAATACAAATTGGAAACTTTGTAACCAGATTTTAATTGGGATGTCACTGCACATGTCCCTCCACTGCGCGTATCCCTCCACTGCTCATATCCCTCCACTGGCTCCCAGCTGCCGCTCGCATCAGATTCAAACCCTGTCGCTCGCTTACAAACAGCAACAGAAACGTCTCCTGCCTACCTGAACGCCCTCATCCAGGTCTACACTCCGTCCCGCCCACTATGATCTGCCAATGAAAGGCACCTGGTGCTCCCATCACAACAGGGCCCTAAGTCTCTAACTAGACTCTTCTCTGTCGCCCCCCGGTGGTGGAACGAGCTACCAAACTCCATTCGAGTCCCTTTGACCTGTAAGAAGAAGCTACAGACCCAGCTCTTTATGAACACCTCTGACCTTAATGATGTTGATGCTATTGATGATGATGACATGGAGGATGTAGTTTATGCTGACTAGGATTTTCATGATGATGATGATGACTATACTGATCTTGCTGATCTTGCAGATGATTATTATGATTTGAGAAAATAAAAAACGCCCTACACTCTTCCTGTCAGCACCAGTGTCCGATCACACCTGAAGCTGTTTGTTGGCTCTTTCTGACTCCGCCCCCTCCTGTCTCGATCGTTGCTTGTGTTGTATTAACTCTCAGATGTACGTCGCTTTGGACAAAAGCGTCTGCTACATGAAACTGGAACACTGTTTATATTATGTAATATTTTGTTTGATTGCGTGGAAAGCCCTTCTTCCTTTGTCTCTCAGATCTCTCACAGCCAGGTTGAAGCTTCCTGTGGAGCTGATGTTGAGCCCCACATGTGTGTAGTTTTTAGTGTGTTTTAGTGTAGAGGTATTTTCTCTTGACTTCTGGTTTTCTTTTAAAAAACATAATGTTGGTTTTGTTAACAGTCAGGGCCCAGGTCTGACAGAACTTATGCTGCAGGCTCAGGTGCTGCTGCAGACCCTCTTTGGTTGGAGAAAACAACACCAAGTCATCAGTGTATAGGAGACCTTTGACCTCTGTGTCATTCAGGTTGAGGCCAGGTGATGTGGACTGATCTAATTGATTAGCAAATTCATTAATATATAGATTCAGGGGATTCATGACGGGACTGAGGTTACATCCCTGCCTCACTCCTCGACCCCGGGAGAAGTAGGCTGTGTGTTTGTCTCCTACTTTAACAGCACACTCACTGTTGGTGTACACAGACTTAATAACATCGTATGTGTTTCCTCCAATGCCACTCTGAAGGAGTGTGTAGGCCCTCACAGAGTCAAAGGCTTTCTTAAAGCCCATGAAGCATGCAGAGGCCCTTCCTTTCTTCTGCTCTAACTCCTGTTCGATCAGGGTGTGGGGGGTGTAAATGTGCTCTGTGGTGCAGAAATTTGGTAGGAATCAAATCCGGCATCTATTTCAAACCTGGTGGTCTGTGATCAAACTGAGAATCCTCTTATTCAGAAGATCACAGCAGGTTTTTCCCAGGTTACTGTTCACACAGATTCCACGGTAATTATTGGGGTCATATCTGTCCCCGTTTTTATAAAAGGGTGTTTAAAGCTTTGTTCCACAGGTCAGGAAAAACACCAACAGTTAGCCTTGTTCTGTCTGAGGGCCTGGATGCTCTCTGTTACAGATGTATCCAGAGGTTTTTGTCTTTGATCGCTGATTCTAAAGTTTCCCATTCGTTGTGTATTTTCTTTTGTTCAGCGTACTCTGCAATGTTGCTGTAAAGTTTAGTGAAATAATGAACCCAGGTGCTGCCGTTTTGTACTGCTGTTGATCCTGATGTGTTCTGTTCAGCTGGTTCCAGTTGTGCCTGTTTGGACTCTACAGAGTCTTGTGTTTGTCAGAGCTGCTGCTTGGTGTACTGTTCCTTCTTTGCTCTCAGTGGCCCTCATTTATCAAACGAACGTACGGCAGAAAACCGTGCGTACGACCATTTTCACGCAAGCTTCGGCATTTATCAATTTGGACGTGAGCGGAAGCTACGATCAGATCTCACGACAGGTCTGAGCTCGTGTATGCAAATCTGAGTCTGTGGATTTGCGGTGCAGCACAGCAAAATCTGTCGGAGTCTGAAAGTAATTATTAAACAAACCTCAGCTGTCATCTAAGCATCAGCAGCCACATATTCAGAGCAGATCAAACGGATTCTTAAAACGAATAAAACAAAATGATTTTTTGTTTTTACATTTCACGTTTTTACTGATACCACTTTTTTTCTAAAATAATAAAAAAAAATGATGGGTTAAATAGCCTCAACATGACAACTAATTATTGCACATTAAAATTTGAAATAATAATAAATACAAGCCGAAATCCGTGTTTGCAAATGAACTCAAAATAGCCTATGGTAAAATTGTGCAATTGTTTTTGAGCGCAGGTTCAACAGTGCGCACACACGCACACGGGTCACAGTGGAGCGCTGCTTCGGGTTGCTCAAGGGCAGGTGGATCCGTCTTGGACCAGCGGGGGGAACGCTGCTGTATACCCCAGAGAAAGTGTGCGACATTGTTTTGGCCTGTTCAGTTTTGCACAACATTGCATTAGTAAATGGAGTGCCTTTTGATGTGCCGGCGCAGCCAGAGGAGCCGATGCCCAGGGAACCGTGGCAGCACAGCCTCCACTGGGGGCTATACGGAGGAGACAGGACCTCATCAATCGCTTTTAAAATGTAAAGTATACCTTACACTTCTGCAAACGCGCTGCAGTATTTAATCAGTAATGTGATGAAGTGTCCTAGGTGAAATTGGCTAAAGGCATACTAAACACAGACAATGGACAACATTTAGTCATTTAAACATTTTATTAAGGCTTTCGTTCATTTCTTTTAATGTGTTATTTATTGCCTCAAGTGTGCCGATAACTGAGGCAGCGCAGCACGGAGGGCAGAGGGCACGCGCTCGCTCTCTGCAGCCTGACTCGGTGGGTCTGGCTCAGTGGGACCGCTCTGGGGAGGAGACCTGGCCGACATACTGCTGGTGCCTGGCTCTGAAACATTTAAACATACAATAAAAATATATACCCATGTAACATGTGTAAGCCTAATTATTTGTAAGACATTTGTAAGTTATTGAGAATTTTAATCAACCCTCAGCCGGAGTCCGTTCCTGTACGGCAACGCTGTTGACTGCCTGCGTTATCCTCTTCCACACAGCGTTTTATGAGCTCCTTTAACTCCAGTTTTCAGACTGCCAAAAAGCACATCTTTGTTTTGCTCCACCTCAGATGTGAGGATGCCGATTAACATCTCGGAAAAGTTTCTTTTCTTGCCAGTGTTTCTTCTCTCCATGTTTGACCTCAGTGGGCGAGGCCTCCGAACCAGGAATATTTAAGGGCGTAACATGTTAATGACGATCGAATCCAGCCGCCGCATTTATCAAGACCGGATCAATCGTACGCTGGGATTGGTCAGATACGAAAGTTTCATAAATCACACGTGTGTCTTGTCGTAAGACCAATTCTGCGCTCAGATCTGCACCCGTTTTCACGCAGGATTGATAAATGAGGGCCAGAGTGTGTTTGTATTGTTTTAAGGTCTCATGGTAATCACATCATATTTTTGGGTTATTTTAGTCTCTATATTTTTCTTTGATAATTTTCTAATAATAATTATAATAATAATAATAATAATGTGTTTTTCCAATCCTTGTCAAACCATTCATGATTCATTCTCTTTGGTTTTTGATGAGATGTTTTCAGGTTTGATAATGACGCCACTTTATCAAAGATTGCATTGATTTGGTCCACAGCAGAGTTTGCTCCGTCTTTTTTGGGGGAAATAATTTAGGGAGAAATTAATCTATTGAATGTCTGATTAGTGGATTTTCTAAAGCTTTTTAGTGTCTCTCAGCTGGAGAGAGATGCAAGCTGCCATTAAACAGCTTAGTCAACTGAGACAGGTCAACACGGGGTCCACATTATTTGGACAACTGACTCCAAAGATATCTTATAGAATTGAGAACAAACCAAGGGAGAAGAGGAGATCACATTTAAAATCAAACACAGCAGCATCATTCATTTGTTCATGTCTGCCTCTCTGTCAGCAGGTTTTCACTGAGTCGTTTCCAAAAAAGCATCAAAAACAGCCAGAAAAAAAAAGCATTCAGTTTTTTTATTCATGAAAATAAGAATATTTCAAATGTGATCAATGTGGTGAAAATGTGTGAATGTTTCACCCTTACGCAGTCTGCCTGTGATTACAGGAAAAAAAAAAGCTGAATATCTTAAAAAGAACAAAATGTATGAATGTAAAAAGTAGACGCCATCATGTGCTGAAGATGCTGGAACAGACAGCGAAAAATGTACGGAAGAAGAATAAAAAAAAGTAGCAAAATAATAAAGAACAGAATAACAGTAGTGTGAATGCTGAATCAGTAATTGTGAAGAATGTGATTTTACATTGTGTAGCTTCATCGACAAACATACATAACTGCAGAAATGATAGATACGGCCGGTTGCAGCAAATTTGCCGCTGTTTGTTTGTTGTGGAAGGAAAGCACTGTAACGATTTCAGTGAGTCGCTTTGTTGGCGTCTACATGGAGTACTGCCAGAAAGCGCAGGGTTTTCCATAAGCGCCGGCTGTCATCCAAACAGTCGACTAGTCACTTCATTACAGTCATCTGCTGTTTTATATTGTTGATTCTGACTAACTTGCTTTTCCTCTACATGTTAGAAGAACTTGCCTCCGCATTAAATCAATACCCATCCATCCATCCATCCATCCATTATCGTCCACGTATCCGGGGCCGGGTCGCGGTGGCAGCCTACTCAGTAAGGTGACCTAAGCGTCCCTCTCCCCAGCAACATTTTCCAGTTCCCCCCCTTTCTAAAATCCCTTCACTGGCTCCCTGTCCCACTCAGAATTGAGTACAAGGTCTCCCTCCTCACTCATCAGTGCGTTCACGGACATGCCCCCCAATACCTGAAAGAACTCCTCACCCTCCAGACCTCCTCATAATCTGTCTGAAGCTTTTTCACCATTTACGTTCAGCCTTTCTCCAAGGAGCTTTTGGTTTTCTGTTGTTCTCTATGGTTTTAATGGGAGCAATGCTGTCAATGATCTGACATACAACAACGTTGAAATAGATTATGCTTCATGTACTGTTGAATAAACACATCACAGGTGTTGTCACACATTAAGCGCTTATTTATGTTTCTGGGTGCACAGGTCATATTAAAGAAGATGAAAAAATGGTCTGAAATGGAAACATCCAGAATATGAGTAACTGTTATTGTTATACTGAGGCCTTCAGAGAGAATGAGGTCGAGGGTGTGTCCTTGTTTATGTGTGGGCCCCTTAACATGCTGAGAAGATTCAAATGTTTCCAGCACATTGCGGAAGAGTTTTGTGTCTCTATTAGTGTGGTTATCAATATGACTACTGAAGTCACCAGACGACAGTGCAGTCATAGTCGATGGAAGTTTTTAACAGAAATTCTAAAAATTCATCAATAAAACCTTTTTTTAATTTAGGCGGATGATATACTGTATAACTGTAGGAACCGAAGGTGGGCGACGGGGGAGCACTGAACAGAAATGGGAGGTGGAGATGAGGTCACAAGCTGTCTGTATTGGTACTGGACCTGCCGGTATTTGTGGAGTTATACGGGACTAAAACTCCAGAACAGCTTTTTAATCTTATAGTTATAGCAGTTTCATGAGTTAAGGAATTTGAAGGAGAGTGACAGGATGCTGCCTCTACATGAACAGCAAAAGATGAGCATGGGGAACCAATGACACTGGTGCTCGGACCCGGGGGAGGTCAATAGTAGTGGGACTGGTTGGAGAGAGTAGACGTCACAGAATTGTTTTGGTTAACTGATGGTAGAACACATGAAAGGGAAACAGAGTAAAAAATGTTTCCCGACAGGGAAGGTTGAAGGCGAGGTTGAAGTTGTTTATGTAAAAGACACAGTGGGTAGCACAAGCAGATGAGCGTCAGGTGTGCAGCGTTAGTAACTGGCTGAAACGCCCACACCCACAGTCAAAGGAAGGGATCGGCCCGGACATGTGGATGTTACTCACAGACCTTTTCAGCATAGTGAACATGTGCACAAAGTCAGTTTTCAGTAATTCAGTAATTCAGTTCAGTTCATTCTGTTGTTTACGGTTGTCATTTGCACCTACGTGGATTATGACTTTGGTGATTTCTGGTTTATTTGCAAGGACTTCAAGGGCTCTGTCCGTAATGTCAGGGACAGTGGCACCCGGGAAGCAGCATGTTATAACGGAGCCAGATCTGACATTCCTGATTACAGAGTCCCCTATAACCAGGGTTGTGGGCTGATGTGGGCGCTCACCTGAGGGCCTGGAGCTGGTTGTCCTGGAGATGGAATGCTGGAGCGACTCATGGTGACCTGTAGCAGCGGACCGACAGGCTAAGGCTCCACTCGGACACAAAGACCGCTTTGACAGTGGCTGAGCTGAACCAGCGGACGGCTCTGGGTTGTCAGTGGACGGCTGTTGCTCCAACTTCCCCAGCACCTCGAATTTGTTTCCGAGCTGGATGGTCCCAGATCAAATTGGAAGAGTATGGGAGGGATTCCTACCTTTCTTCTTGTTACCCTGGATGACAGTCCAAGGTAACGAAGGAGTGGGCGTGGAACAGTTCTGAATTTTTGACTTAGCACCTCCGGCAGAGAGTCTCAGGTCCACATGTGCATCACAGGAACAGACTGATGAAACATCTGCTCATCTCTCAGCGACTGATTGGCCTCAGGGCTCTTCTGTTCCAACATCTGCAGAATAAAATAAATAGGGTTTTTATAGTTATTTATAGACCTGCTCATGTTGTCATCCACATGTGGACGGCGAGGAAACTGTTTCAGAGTGAACCTGGAAAAAAATCTGTTTCATCATTGGGTTAGAGTTAGTTATGATAAAGTGACGACAGAGATATGTTCGAGCAAACACCACATTCCAAACTGTTTTTGACGAGTTTATATATATATATTCGTATATGTATATATGTATATGTCAGTTGCAGATAGGGTTAGGGTTAGGGTTAGCTGGTGTTCAGCTCTGCTGTGGGCTACAATAGCTGCTAACTGCATTGTGGGTAATGTAGTTACATTTTGAGAATGACACTGTCCGACAGTTTCTTTGTTCAGTCTTTGCAGTAACACTCTCATATATGATTGTCTGAAGGATACAGTACACTAATACTTATTGTGAGGAGCGTCAAAGTAATGACCCGCCTGTCTGTGTGTGTATCTGTCTCTATCTCTAATACATACCGACACTTCTGTCTGTCTGCCTGTCTGTGTCTATCTCTAATACATACCAACACTTCTGTCTGTCTGTCTGTCTGCCTGTCTGTGTCTATCTCTAATACATACCAACACTTCTGTCTGTCTGTCTGTCTGTCTGTCTGCCTGTCTGTCTGTGTCTATCTCTAATACATACCAACACTTCTGTCTGTCTGCCTGTCTGTCTGCCTGTCTGTCTTCTCTTCCTGTGCTGTCTCTCTGGTTTCTTAGAACATAATCTTTATCACGCCTTTCATCCCGATAGTGTTCCAGTAACTGTGATTAATGGTTGAAGTCGTTGGCATGTCGTGACGTAGCGTGAGTGTTAGGTTGACACGGTGCCTTCAGGCTGTTTGTGTCTTTAATGTTTCAGGATTAAACAGACGTGTAAAGTTCTTCTGAAGCCATGATGTCCGTGCTCCTTATCTTTTACCAACAGCTGCATTGAGCATCTGTGCGAGCATCTGTCTCTGATCAGATCAATGAACTTTAATGACAATGTTTGGTTAGAATGATCCAGCACAGACTAAATGATGATGATGATGATGATGAAGATGAAGATCCAGCACAGACTAAATGATGATGATGATGAAGATGAAGATCCAGCACAGACTAAATGATGATGATGATGAAGATGAAGATCCAGCACAGACTAAATGATGATGATGATGAAGATGAAGATCCAGCACAGACTAAATGATGATGATGATGATGATAGTATATTTAGTCTGTGGAGCCCTGATGGCTTATTGGCAGATGGATCTGCTTCATGGGGTTTTTTCTCCTGAACGTCAGATGTCATTTTTCTCTCCACATAGTAAATAGACGGCATTTATATAGAGCTGTTCTCCCAGAGGCCTTCACAGCGCCTGACATTCAATCACAATGTGTGGTTGAAAACACCAACATAACAATCACCAGCTGAGCTGCTGTCGCCTCACTTTCACACACAGATTAAGAGGTGTATGTGATTCTTTGTTTTCTGCCACTCTGCCATCTAATTTCTGTCTCCATCATGGTCATCCAGGACTCCACCTCTTCCAAACCCTGCCCCTTCCTGCTTTTGTTTGTACCCAAAATCCCCCTTTGTCTTTTGTCATTGTCCCTCTTCCTCTTCATCCTCCTTGACCTTGAGACCCCCCTCAGCCTGGACTCCAGTGCTGCATTATCCTACATCCCTCCTCTCCTCTTCACTGTGGTTTAATTTGATCCCTGAGAGGCCGTGTGTGTTTGGATTGACAAAGAATCACCAAACCTTCACAGAGAAATATTTTGGCTTTAGTGCAAAATTCATCCTCTTTGTTAACCTCTTTTAAATGTCTCTTAGTGTCTGTATAGTTCACCGTCCTTTACAAAGTTTCTGCATTAATGTCAGCTGTGAATCTGCCAGCAGTCAGTCACTGTGAAGCCGTTCCTCAGTGTGGCAGGTCGTTCTCTCCTGCAGCTCTGAGCGTCATCTGAACAGAGTTTAATATCGTCTGAACGCCTCGCTGACCTTTCAACCCTGATAATCAAAAGAATTAAACATTTACACATAGAAACTGCTGAACAACACTCTTTCTCCTCTGGTACTCCTCTGTTTCTCCTGTTACTCCTCTTTTTCGCTGGTATGTTTCAGTATTGATCATTTATTTATTTATTTATTTTAGATGCTGTTTATTCATTTTTCACAAAAATATTATGACAAACATTGGCATACAGAACATAAAGTATAACAGAACACAACACACAACCAGAGCCATGACAAGAGAAATTGCATCTTCTATTTGCAACATAAAACACATGTATATCTTCCCCCTCCCACCTAGTGACTGGTCCTCCACCCCTCCCTAACTCAGCCCTCAGAAGCATAAGAACAAGAGCTGAAGTAAAAGAATAAATCATAATTTACGTATTGTATTGACCCGATTCCATGTAGGCCGTCCAGGGGTCCCAAGTCTTGTGAAACAGACGTGGCCAGCTCTAATGGCAGCACATGAATGAACTTCATTATTCCACAGAGTAACATCAGGGGGGTCTTCATGAGTCCACTTAGATGCGATGGATGTTTTGGCAGCTGTAATGGCTAAGCTCACAAAACCCTTTATCCCCTGAGGGGGGAGCTTTAAATCAATCAGGTCACCCAGCACAGTGACCACAGGTGATCGAGAAATATTCCATAGTAATACTTTTCCAAAAACATTCTCCAATAATATGTAAATATGTAGTCATTGGGGTAAATATGTAGTCTGGGGTTAATATGTAGTCATTGGGGTAAATATGTAGTCTGGGGTTAATATGTAGTCATTGGGGTAAATATGTAGTCTGGGGTTAATATGTAGTCATTGGGGTAAATATGTAGTCTGGGGTTAATATGTAGTCATTGGGGTAAATATGTAGTCATTGGGGTAAATAATTAGTCTGGGGTAAATATGTAGACTTTGGGGTAAATATTTAGTCTGGGGTAAATATGTAGACTTTGGGGTAAATATGCAGCTTCAGAGAAAGTGTGTTGCCACGTCCTGTCCCCCAGTATGAGGAGGAGAGAGAGGACTCATCGGTCCATGTGACCCTGTACGTCGTAGTTCCCTTGGTCCAGCTTGTTGTCCTTTTAGAAGCTCATATGTTCATGTGTGTCTGCACACTGAGAGCAGTGTAAAAGCACAGGTAGTCTTTGTATGTGCACACACACTGATTCTAAAAGCAACACTTATTTTTTACTTTTCGTTGTCATATGAAAGTAAGTATTTAGTTGATGTAAAAGTCCATACAGTGTCTGTAGTTTGATTTACTTCTGTCTGTATTGATAATGAATCTGCGTCTCACCAACATCCCACGTGATAAGCACTCTAAAATAAGATATCCACTCTGTTCCTCTGCTTCCTCCCGTCCTGCTTAGAAGTTTTCTGCAGTTCAAACAAAACAAACACTTCCTTCAGATGTTCTCCGTGATCTCGCTGCTTCACTTGTTTTCCTGCAGAAGGTGAACCTCGGGGGGCCAAAAATCTTCAAACAGCAGAGGGGCGGGGGTGGGGGTCAGGGAGCTTTTCCTGGATGTTGAGTGTGAGCCTCAGATTCACTCAGACATCGAGACCTCACAAGTCTTCATTCAGAAACACTGCAGACAGTACTTGTGTGTGTTTTTAGCTCATGAACTTTACTCTCAAAGGGCCGTGTCTCGGCAGCGGAAGGCGCACAACGTACAGTGCACGGCACTCAGTGATTTAGGGCGTGTCTGACGTACTATTGCTTGTCACACGACGCACAATCTGGGAGCAAACTGAGGCGCAAGGCACAAAGAGGTTGGCTTAAGTCCCTGGATTATTCATAGGTGTGTTTTTGGCATAACATGAATCAAACCAATCAGAGTGTGAGCTCTCATTCCCTTTAAGACCCCAGTCCGCCTGCAGGCAGGCGTGTTGCTATTTACACAGCGGATTTCAGTCTTTCTTCTGCCGGACCCCGACCAGCATATTTAACGTATTTCTTTCCACTGTGTCCTTGAACACGCAGAAAAAACACAGGTCACTGTACGATACATGTGGAAGCACAGATTGATGTTAAAGCCACTGAAGCGATCCCACTGCAGCAGAGCCGAAAATGAAAAGAGGCACGCTGAGTACATTTACACACGAGGCACAGCATTAATGATTTAAGTCTCCAGACGGACAGGATCTGATGTTTACTAAAGTTCTGTGTGACCATCAAAGACAGGTCGGCTGTAAATGTTTATTTTAGGGATGCACGTTATCGGTATCGGCCGATATGGGCTTAAAAACGAACTAACGGATATCGGCCAACAAGATAGCAAAACTGCGAGGAGGAGCCAAGGCAAAGTCTTTCAACACTACAAACTAGATTAACCATCTCAAGACCCGTCACCCCGACCGTTGTAACAAATGTGATAAGAGTATCACCATTATACTGTACGCTTATTCCAATACAGAAGAGAGGTGATGATCTCTTCAATTAGGTGTGCGGGAAAAAAATATCGGTATCGGTAATCGGCTAAATGAGTTGTAAAATATCGGCATATCGGATATCGGCAAAAAATCCAATATCGTGCATCCCTAGTTTATTTACTTCTTGTTGCTGCTGGATCACACGGCTGTGTTCTGTCCCTGCGTAATGGAGACTGGACAGGGTTTTAATATCTGTGGGCACGATTGTCGGGGCCACAGGGAGTTATGCCTGAGTATGGTCATTCATTTATTTCCTCTTAGTTGCGTGTGTGTGAGTGTGTCTCGGTTTCTGCTGCATCATAGCGAGCGTGCGTCTGAATAAGCGCGCAGTATGGAGAGCTTTGTGTCGGTCGGTTGCTCCTCCAGTCTGCATGTCCAAGATACTGATATCCGATAGTAAAGAAATATTAAGTCAACATTGATCAATTATTGATAGATAATACCGCCCCTCCTCTCTCCCCCCTGTGTTCCTCACCCTCTGAATGCTCTTTCTCTTCTCCTGCCTGCAGCTGATTTCACTTCCTGTTCGAGGACAGATGGTGCAGCAGGAAGAGACTAAATAAAGCTGATTTATTTCCATCTTCAGTCTCTCACATGAGGTTTAAACAGCAGAAAAGACCTTCTTCACTTCCTGTTTTAAACTCTCATTACTTTGTGATGTCATCAAATCCTAAATCTTACTCTCAAATTAAATCTGTTGTGATGAACAATCATGACTTCCTGTCCTGCTGATATTTGATGAAGGAGCTCTGTCACATGTTAGGTCTGGTCTGTATTCATGTTTCTCACAGGAAGTGTGTGAAGGACTGAACAGGTACTGGATGGCGTCTCAAACGCTCTGCTGGGTTTGCCAACAAACTTTGACTTGGCACTTTTGGTTGAGGGAGAATCTAATGAACCTCTGGTTCATGTGAAATTACTTCCTTTATACATCATCATGGAATAAAATAAGACCTAATGATGCTACTTTCATTACATCCGTCCTTCTAACTGTCAGCTTTCTCGCAATAAAAAATGTTCCGTGTATTTTTAAGTAATTTTAATTCATCGTCTGAGAAGAGCTCATTTAACAAAGTATTCAAACTGTAATTCGTTAGTTATACTGATGACGTGATGAAGAGCGTGGCTGATCTCACATCAGTCGCTCTTCATGAACACATCTGAGCGTGAGGCTGGTTTAGTCATCACAGAGGAGGAAGTGATGAATGAATGAACAGACCATCAGTGTGACTGAGAGAGGTTCAAACATTCAGTCACTATAGAACCAGAGATTCATCAGCACTTCTGACGTGCTGAAGATGGTATTGTGCACTTTAATTATTGTTTGTTTGAATGACTTTTTCTACAAAGTTACTGAGTCTATTGTTATTATTATTAGCGTTATAAGAAATATTATTGTTATGTATTCTGTGGTTTCAAAAATGATGCTACTTGAATATTGAAAGCTGAAGCTTCCTTTCTTTCAGTGTTATAATAAATCAGTGTATCTCAGCAGCAGTAACAGGTCGTTGGAGTTCTCTTATCATGAGTGTACTTCATCAGACAGCAGTGGGATATTTGCTGAGCTCATGTACTCAGGAAGTGTTTATGTTTGACTTGAGTTCATACTGGACACGTTGTTTCTGGACTCGCCTGCTTGAGGCTTCATGTCTGCAGAAACCTTTGAGAGACTAAGCTTAACTGCGAGTGCAGTGACTGGCTGTCGTGTTAGATGTACTGATTAGAAAACACTCAGAGGGTCTGAATAATGATTTTCTGTCTGTGCCAGTCTTCACTGTCCTTTGATTCCCTTTGAAAGACGGGCAGGAAGTGGATTTAATATATCCAGAGTGTCTGGACCTGGCTTTGTGACCTCTGAACTTGTGAACTGTGTCTCTGAACAGTCTGATGAAGACGAGGGCGACTCGCTGTCACCTTCAAGCCTTTGAGAGCTCTGCCTCATCGTTCACAGCGTGGAATTTAAAAAGGTTTTCCTTTTTTCTTCAAATGCAGAAAGTTTTGTGTTACTTCAGAACTTCTGGAGAAGGGTTGTATGAACTCTTTCTCACTGAAGATTAAAACACAGTGAGTGTAAAAAGGTTTTCATGCCGTTGTGTGCAACTTTACTTTGTGATTATTTTTAGCTTTTCTGATTTGATAAATAATGTTTCTCAAACTTTGTTTGAGACTTTCCTGAAAAGAAAAGGTGACATCTTTCTGATTTGGAAGATTTATTCAACCTGACCTGAGATTTCCCGATATGTAATATAATATAATATGATATAATATAATATAATATAATATAATATAATATAATATAATATGATATAATATAATATCATATAATATAATATAATATGATATAATATAATATGATATCATATAATATAATATAATATAATATGATATAATATAATATGATATAATATAATATAATAAACAGTTTTTATATTTAATATTTGAACTTGTTCAGTTGAATTTCACAATTCCTTCTTCTGTTTCTTTACAGTCAACACGTCCATGATGAGAGGATCAACAGGTGAGTTCTGTTCATTAATCAGTCTGTTCATTTATTATTAGAAATATTCATCTCTCCATCTATAAATTAAAATAATTGAAGTTGTGTCCGTCTTTGGCTAAAACATAAACTTTTTAAGAATAAAAAAATTTAAATTACAGTTTTAAAAAATATTTTTTTTATATAAATAAAAACAAAAGAAGAATAAAATAGAATTAATCTATTGAAAACACGCTTCTGAACACTGTTCGAGCGACCTTGGACCCGCTCCAATTTGCCTACAGGTCACGCAGATGTTTTGACGATGCACTTTATTGAATATAATTCTGGCACATCTAGAGGGCGCTAAAACTTTTGTACGCCTGGTTTTTCATATCTTAGCAGAGAGGCTAAAGAACATCCTGACAGATGTCAACGTGGGAGAGTTAATGGTGTATTCTCTGATGCTCTTTTCTCTTCTACTGGTTCGCCGCAGGGTTGCGTCCTCTCACCTCTTGTATTTGTCCTCTACACAAGCGAATGCCAGAGTCAGCATGTGGGGCGGCACATTTTAAAGTTTGCTGAAGATTCAGTCGTGTGTCTTTTAAGCACTGATGACCCTGATCATGGCCCTGTAGTGGCAGATTTCACTGACTGGTGCAAGTCCTCCTTTTTGGAGATTAATGTGTCCAAGACAAAAGAAACGGGCGTTGATTTTAGGAAGAATCCCAATGTCATCTCTCCCGTGCTGATAAATGGTCAGGCTGTGAAGTGGTACAGCAGTACAAATATTTGGGCACAGTCATTGATGATAAACAGCACTTTTATGAGAATGTTTTATTGAATCTGTTCGTACCTTTTCTTTTATCTGTTGGTACGGGTTACTGACCGTGAAAAACCAGAGTAGACTGAAGGGTAAAGTAGCAAGCATTGCCTTAAATGACCTCCCAAATCTGCACAAGGTCAGGTCTCTAGATAAGGCCGAGTCACTTCTCGCTGACCCAAGTCCCCGCAGGGAGAGTTCTCAGTGCTTCCGTCTCTCCGCAGATACACTTCACTGAGAAGCAAAACTAACAGACACAAAAAATTGCTTCTCCCGGCTGTCATTAGCCTTTTAAACACGCGTGTGTAATATATGTAATGTCTTTATTATTATTTATCTCTTTTATTGTATTGTATTGTCCTCTGTTGTGTTTGCTGTTTGTACTGCTGGCTGTGAAAAAAATTTGCCCCTGGAGGATAATAAGGTAACCTTAACATTAATCACCGAATCTGCTGCTTCTTCTTCTTCCTCATCTATGTGTCTCTTCAGCAGCAGACAGTATGACAGTGGAGGTTACGCCCCCCCCTCACAGGAAGTTGTGTAATGAGTCCCGCCTGCAGTGGGAGGTGGAGGTGTGTGGAGACGACTTTAAGAAGGACATGGACCACGTGGATCCTCAGTACTGGTGCAACCTGACACACTTCATCAGGTGTAGTACATATACGTTTTATATTATATTGTTTTCATGATACAATATATATTATATATAACTACTGTGCAGTGGTAGAGTAGTGTTATTTCCCACTCTGTTGTACTTCATGCTTTAATAAGCACTTTGAATTGCTCTATGTATGAATGGTGCTCCATAAATAAACTCTTGCCTCACATACAAAGCTCAGCGTTCAAGTTCAATGAGGGGGTTTTATGCTGTTTCACATTTGAATACTTCACTGCTGTGAACGCCACGTTTCATGCAGTTTTTTCTACACACTGCACTTTGTGGTGTCACAAAGTGCAGCCTCAGCAGGCTTCGGAGAGCTTGCCAATCAGAAGAAAGCGGGCTTGTTGGGGCAGGGTTTCTCAAAGGGACAGAGCTGACTTTCAGGCAGAGGCTGTATGAGAGCCTGCACAGAGCAGCAGGGTGTGTATGCTAAGCTATTCCACAGGTATCACAGAGTGAAATATGGAGCTCAAGCTAGCATAATACCCCCCCCCCCCCCCCCCCCCCCGTTAAACTTAACTACAGAAATTATTAATTTTTGTTCAGTAATTTTATTTATTTATTTTAGTTTGAAGGAAACGGTTTGTCAGCAGCAGATTGCTGCGGCCTGGAAGGACGAGATAAGAAAGAGAGAGAGAGACTGTGGGAGCGAGACGCCTCGTGTTTATACAACCAGTGACCCAAACCTCTGTAAACACACGCACACACACACACACACACACGCACGCACGCACACACACACACACACACACACGCACGCACGCACACACACACACACACACGCACGCACGCACGCACATACACAACACGCACACACGCACACACACATGCAAACACACATGCACACACACACACGCACACACACACACACACGCACACACACATGCACACACACACACGCACACACACACACACACACATGCACACACACACATTCCTAAGACTGAGCTTAGCTGCTGCCAAACACTCAGCCAGCATGACGGCTGATGTTGAAAACCAGTCACACACAATACAGGCTGTGTGTGTGTGTGTGTGTGTGTGTGTGTGTGTGTTCAGTGATATAACTTTAATAACATATTGATTTCCTGTCCTGAGCAGCTCCAGTATCAGTGTGAGTGTTGAGAAGCAGCAGGTCTGTGCGGACCTTATTATTCCTTAATATTGACCCAGTCCTGTCAGACTTGTCAGTCTGTATTGAGTCCTCAGCGGCCCCCGTCTGCCCCGATGTTCTCTGTCGTCCCCTGTTGGTCTCTTGTGGCCCCTGATGGTCTCTTACAGTCTCTGGTGGTCTCTGTCTGTCTCTGTCTCTCTTTGGCCCCTGGTGTTCTCTAGTGGTCTGTGATGGTGTCTGGTGGTCTTTAACAGTCTCTGGTGGTGTGTGATGGCGTCTGACTGTCTCTAGTGGCGTCTGACTGTCTCTGGTGGCGTCTGTATGTCTCTGGCTGTCTCTAACAGTCTCTGGTGGTGTGTGATGGCGTCCGACAGTCTCTGGTGGCGTCTGTAGGTCCCTCTTTAGACCCTGTTTCGACCACATCTTTCTATAGTCATCACATATTACTCATATTGCCTCTATTAACAGTTATAGACCATTTAGGTTAGCAGGTCTTTATGTGGATCAGGACACACAAGAGTCCTGTGTTAGTACTTTTAGTACTGTAACATATAAATATTGCAGTTTACTGTTAGCACTGTAGTACGACATTTGGAATCATGGTCATCAGAGTGTCATCATTGTACTATTGGAGCCACATGTCTGTGTATAATGTTGCTAATTGGCAGCATAAAGAGAAAAAATAAAGAAGGGTCCCTGCATGGACCCCTGAGGGACTCTGGTCACCAGTAGATATACCAGCACAGTGCTGCAGCATCTCAATCAGATACTTAAATCTTTTCATTAAAAATGTGTTTCAGGTTCACAGCAGTCCGAATTACGAACTGTGGCAGGCGATGGAAATATTTGTTTCTGTAAAAGAGGTCAAAGAAACGCTGACAGATCTGATAGACGGTTTCATGCTTTGTTCAGTCGGTGCAGGAAGTTAAACATTTTAGAAAGTGTACAGCAGTTATTGTGGTTTGGTTTCAGGCAGAACAGTTTTAACAGCTGAGCTTTGGTGAGTATCACAGAACGTCACAGAGAACGTCTTTAGATTCAGAGGTTGAAAACAGTATTTGGAGCCGCGTACATAGAAGCCATATGTCTGTTCTACTGGTTAATTATTCTTCCTGGATGTCATAAGGAAACTGTCTGGACCTGGACCTCCATGTGTTTACAGTCACAATCATGGATTTCTTTCATAAACATTAACCTCAGATGAAAATACTTTCTGTCATGAGAGTGATGTTTTTTACTTCTCCAGTGCTTTCAGCACCATCCGGCCACCTCTACTGGGTGAGAGGTCCTGCCATCTTCAGAAGTTTTCTAATGACTCTGCTGTAGTTGGATGTATCAACAACGGTGAGGAGGCTGAATACAGGACCCTCTCCAGCTCAACGTGGCAAAGACAAAAGATCTGATTGTGGCTCTGAGGAGGGCTAAGGCACCGGTGACCCCTGTTTCCATCCAGGGGGTCAGTGTGGACACTGTGGAGGACTACAAGTACTTGGGGGTGTACTTGGATAACAAACTGGACTGGGACAAGAACACTGACACCGTCTACAAGAAGGGCCTGAGCCGTCTCTACTTTCTGCGGAGGCTGAAGTCCTTTAACATCTGCAGGACGATGCTGAGGATGTTCTTCGAGTCTGTGGTGGCTATAGTGCTGTCCTGTTTGCTGGTGTGTGCTGGGGCAGCAGGCTGAGGGTCGCTGCACGTTCAGACAAAGACTCATTCCCCCATGATGCACCACAGAACGCCACAGGAAGTCATTCCTGCCTGTGGCCATCACACTTTTTAACCCTCTCTCTGAGTGTCAGACACTTATTTTTCAGCTGAACTGGACAATACTTTGTGTAACACTGCAGCATTCATGCTGCATTTACTGTTCCCTTCAACAAGTTCTCATTTAACTGTTCATAATTCTGGTGTTTATGTTTAAATCACTGATAGATATCATTTCTCAGAATTTTAATCTTGTATATCTGTTCTTATATTATTATTACTATTATTATTATTTGGTCATATATTACACCCTATGCACATATCTGTCCATATTTCATATATTCTAATACTGGATGCACATGCTTCTATTTTTATTCTTTTTCTATTTCTCTTTATATTGTTTTGTACATTTGTATTGATCATAATTCACATATTTTACATATTGCTTACTTCTATTTATATTTCTTAATGCTTCTGGCATCAGAGCAACTGCAACATCCGAATGTCCCCCGGGATAAATAAAGTGTTTCTGATTCTGATTTCAGAGAACACAGGGTTTAAAAAATGAGGTCATTTTCAGTCTTGATGGATGAGTTATTATCCTTCTCTGTGAAATGTATTTCATTAATCTGCCTACAGCTGTGTCCACTGTGTGAGCAGGAAGTTAAAAGTATAAATGTGACCCTGCAGGAAATCTTCAGCTGGTGATGCTCTATTAACCCCCCCTTTCTCTTCCTCCGCTTTGTCTCCTCAGTGAGTACCACATCTTCACTCTCTGCACAGAGACAAAGTCCATAGCTGTCCACTGCTACTGGCCGAACCCGCTGGTAGAGGGCTACATCATCCGCATACACAAGCACTTTTTTTCCAACTGCACATATGAGCCGGAAGTATGGGTGGACCCACCGGACGACACGCTCACCATCCTCATCCTCATCCCTGTTTTCCTCACTTTGGCCATGATTGCCCTGGTGGTCTGGTGCAGCAAGAGGAGCGATCTCCTGGCTTAGCAGCCGAGGACGGAGATGTTCAGGGTCAAAAGTCGGTTGGTCAGGTTACCCTATCAGTGGTGCTGCAAACTACCTAAACATCCCGTGAAAATTAACAAGGAGCTGTCTGGTAGCAGCATTTGTGGTTGGTGCAGCTGCACCTGACCAAGAAAAACTCCATCACACTAAACAACGTGGAAGAGCCAGGCTAACTGAATGCTCTTGTTTTAATTATTCAAGCTAAGCTAAGGTAACCAGCTGCTGACTGAAGCTTCTTTTCAACATATAGACATGGGAATGGAATCAGTTTAACAGTCTTGTTTAACAGTGATTAAGATTATTTTCTCTAGTTTAAAAGAAGTCATCAATGATTGGGTAACTTGACCAGCGGGACAATAAATAAAATGTCTGGGCTCACTTTGAAGCTCGGACCCAGAGTATCGACCTTGGAGATTCTTGTCAGAGCACTGTATCGTTGCTGAAAGCCAAAGTATTCGCCGATCATCAGAGGCAGTGACTCTAATCCCAGAGGACACATCTGGTTAATACTTTAAGACTGTGTGTGGCTTTGATACAAAAAGGAGCCAAATTTGGACTGAATTTTGTTTCTGCAAGTTTTATCTCTGTGATGAGTTACTCAGTGGACTGTCACACTGGAATAGACACAGTGGTGTGCAAACCAAAGACACCATGATTTATATATGAATCACTGGGACTGTTTTATAGCACTGTAACTTATAAGATACTGAATTAAATACTGTTGATATTCCCACAGAGATCATTGAGATCTCACACTGTACAGTTCTGCTCTCTGTGCTGTCTACTGTATCTGCATTTCCACACAGACCTGAAAACCACACTGATGCTGAACTGATGTAATCACGACTTCAGTTCTCAGACTGAACCAAGCACTGCTTTGTTGTTGTCCTCCAAAGCGCGAGGCATCGTCCTGTTTGTCACACTGAAACTGAAATTCAAAGTTCCTCCATTAAAAATCATTAAATAACAGATTTTTCTCTTTCATCACATGAACAGCAACACTCACTGACTGTGTTTGTCAATCAAAAGCCTGACCTATATTCTTCTCAGAGGTCTCTGAGGTAGTCTACAAACCGGTGTTGGGACCGGACTGGGCCTCTGAGTCAGACTCCATAAGTAAAGGGAGGTATTCCAAATGGCTATTAAAAGAAACGAACAATTATTCAAAATAATTATTGATTATATAAATGATGTGATTTAATCTACATTAAATCACCTCTGTATGGGGCACCACTTAACAAAGTTAAGAAAATAACCATCTAATTACCTCAGTCTCATAAAGTATACTAGACTATCAATGCAGGCTCTGATTAATAATTAACTTAATAACTATAATTATAGATAGCTAGTAGGTTGAAGGATTTGGAGTTCAAACGCAGCAGAGGTTGGCAGTATTCATTCTTGCACAACATTAAACAGACAGCATTTTATTCCACACAATGATTTATTTAAAAAGCAGAAGTCAGCCACTGATTTCAGAGTGTCCCGATCAAGCCCGACCACAGAGCGGGCCTTCCTCACCAGCTTGTAGAGTCTGTTAGTCTCCCCAGCCTTGATGCCACCCCACCAGCACACCACAGCAAAGAACAGTGTGCTGGCCACGACAGACTGGTGGAAGGCCTTCAGGAGCCAGCTGCAAACACTGAAGGACCTGAGTCTCCTCAGGAAAAGCAGCCTGCTCTCTTTCCACCTAGCTTGAGGTAAGAGTTGGACAGGGTGAGGGGTGCAGGGAAGAATCCATTGTCCTGTAGGTGTTGTACCATGTAAGCTAACTAATGCTAATATTTACATGTGTAAGTGTGTGTGGGTGTGTGTGAGAGAGAGAGAGAGAGAGAGCGAGAGAGAGAGAGAGAGAGAGAGAGAGAGAGAGAGACAAGGGGTGTGTCTGTCTCAGGACAGGCAGAGATCAAAATTGAGAAAGTGTCCATTAAGAGACCACGTGGCTTCAGTGGCAAATAGGGGAAACAAAGAACTCTGAATAACTGACTGAATAAAATGGCCGATCCAAAGATGGTCACTGAATGCTGTCCTTTGTCTCAACCAACCTGCACTGAGCACACAGGACGGGCGAGACCCAGAAAAATAACCGGGAGGTTGAATTCCTGGCTGTTTAGTCTGGTCAAAGGGTCAAAAGGTCAGTCCAAAATGTTGTATGTGAGTAAGTCTTAAGAGTGCCGAGTTAGAAAAGAGCAAGGTTAATTTAGCATGCAGACGATGTCTTTGTGTAAGCATAAGTAACCTCAACTACCATCAATACCTGACTAAACAGATGTAACAACAATGCAACTCGGTAACTAATCAAATCAATAACATTACGATACAGTAAACATTCCTGCTTAGCCAGTACTGTGAGTTATTCTAGCTTTGCCCAGATGTCACGTTACCAGACCGTGGACGGAAAGGCGTTACTGTGCTGTGTTGCTGCTTGTTAGGCCGACGATCCTGTTGCTCAACCGGGCTGGGGGAGCAGTTGTTCTGGTGAAGAAAGTTGTAGTCATTGTGTTGGTGTCAGGTTGGAGGGAAACTGGTCCTTCGTTGCTCTGTTGTCCTTACTTGAAAAGTTAGCGGGCAGACTCTTTCAGCTGCCGCTAAACTGCGTTTACTATTTCGTGCTGAGTAAACCAGAAATCTTTTCAGCAGGATCTCGCATTGTGCTCAGTTAGCAAGCCATGAGAGCTGTTGAATTGGAGGGAGCTGCGGCAACCTTCTTGGAGAGCAGTGGAGAGTTTCTGCCCAAAACAATAGTGGTTTTACAGACCTAGCATGGGGAGGGGTTTTCACATGAAGGTGTTAAAACCTAGAGGCTGCTGGGAGTTTGAGTGTTAAGTTCAGCTGCCATTTTGAAGAGTCAGTTTAAAGTCCATAAATGAACACCTTCCAATATTGGAGATGCGGTGAATCCCAACACCAAGCATAAAAAGATTCACCCTAAGATGCTGCTGAGGTTTCTGGATGTTGTTGGCTTGACTTGGCTGACATGCCTCTTTAGTGAAGCGTGGAGGTCTGGGACAGACCGAGGTGGTGGTTCTCATTTTCAAAAAGGGGGACCAGAGAATATGCTCCAATTATGGGAGTATGGCACAAATCAGCCTTGCGGTTTATTCCAGCATGCTGGAAGGAGGCTCCAAGTGATCGTTGACCCTCAGATTCAGGAGGAACACTGCCGATACCTTCCTGGCCGTGGAGCAGTGGACCAGCTTTTACCCTTGCAGGGCTGCTGAGGGGATCATGGGAGTTTGCTCATCCAGTCCACATGTGTTTTGTGGACTTGGAGAAGGCTTACGATCATGTCCCTTGAGGGGTCTTGTGGGGGGTACTGCGAGAATAAGGGGCTGCTACGAACCATCCGGTCTCTGTATAACCGAAGTGAGAGTTGGGTGTTGGTGCCTCTGCCAGGGCTGTCATCAACCCGGTTTGTGATTTTCATGGACAGAATCTCAAGGTGCAGCGGGGACGAGGAGAGTGTATGTGTGTATGTGTGTGTGTGTGTGTGTGTGTGTGTGTGTGTGTGTGTTTGTGTGTGTGTGAGTGTGTGTGTGTGTGTGCGTGACTGAACATCCATCACTGTAAGAGGAATATTCAGTTATAACCGGCCGTCACTTCCTGTAGGGTGATGTTAATTTAATGGTGCTGAATTATTCAGATTCTATTTAAGGTCGGTATTACGCTGACGGCCCAGTTTGCTGTTTGTCGCTGAGGTTGGACAGGTTTTTTTAAGGTATAGATACCAAAGCTGCTGATTCAAAGTCTGCATTCATGTCATGTTAAAATATATAAAACTATAACAACTATAGATGTAACACCTGGAACTGAATTTATAAAGCTTGACAAACTTGTTTTTTTATGTTTACATTTTTAAAATCTGGATTATTGTCAGTGGACATTATTTTAATTTCACATGAGCGACTGTTTTGAGTAGTGGGATGATGTAAACACTGACATGTAAACATGGCAGTCTTCACCATCTGTACTGTCCATGCAACAGCATGCAAACAGCATGTGTCAATCAAACAGTGCAGACCACAGGCCCGATCACACATGTGACTGAGATGGATAAAAATTAAAAAGAGGAAGAGTTCATGTTGTGTTTGGAGTCTGGATCCACCTCTGCGAACTCTGTGTTTAGTTTAAACTCTTTGTAAGGCTCCATCGTGTGTACGTGTGTTCACACCGACACTTCATTGTTTTATTAAAACAACAGGATTATCTGAGCCACACAAACAGCCGACGACAGATTAGAGTTTGTTTAAACCCCTGAAACAATAAAAACTGAGAGCAGCCGTCTTATCGCTGCATCGCCTAAATAAAGTCCAACAATGAAGTCTTCACTAACAGCTGCTGGAGCTCAGCGGTGTTGACTTTCTGTGACCGTCCAGTTTAATCTGTCAGAGTCTGAACTGCATGAGGACACAAACTGTAACAATGACAAATATTTCATATTTATGTTCTTTATATTTCAATATTTATGTTTATTCATGTGAAGCTGAGCAAGAAACAGTTTCTTTCAGAGACAAACAAAAGACAATAGTTGTTATGTGCTGTGCAGACATGTCTCAGTCTGAAGGATTCTTCTCTCCTCGTCTCACAGCAGCATGAAGGAGGCAGGAAGGAAACTCACACTTTTCCCAGAGCTGACAGAAGAATTCAGGGAAGTGGGCGGAGCCAGGAAGTGGGTGGAGCCAGGAAGTGAGAATGCAGTGCGCTCACACGGAGTTGCAAACCTCTGAGGTTTAATCTAAAAGGCAAATTATGTAAAAGTCTGGGCTGAAAGTATGCTAATGGACTACAGCACATATAATATTACCAGCAGTCAGAGCAGCAGTGGAGAAGTCTCTGATGAGAGGTGAAACATCTTCAAGAACTTCAACATGTCCATTTACCTTTTGGACTACTGTGACCTGGATGAAGGAGAACCTTCAGATAATCTGACGACTCTTTTTCTGCATATAATTACTTTTCTTTATAGTGACTGAACCAAATGAGGCATTAGCCCTTCGATAAATGGGGTCAAAAACACACCTGCAGTAACTTATTATGACCAGAGGAGGCGCCACAGAGTAAAAACTGAGCTCCATGAGATTGTTATTTTAAAAACAATCCTTCTGTCATATTTCAGACACACAGACGTGTTTATCCATCCATTACCTACGGCTCATAATGTTCAAGGGTGGAGCTGATCTCAGCTGTCATTGAGTGAGAGGCGGGGTTACACCTGGACAGGTCGCCATATGATAATTCATTTTAATTATTGATCATTGCTGAGCCCTGACTCTGATCATTAATGAATATTAGTGAAACATAAAACACAAGCAATGTGTGACCTCACCACTACATCCATTATATATACAGACTATGGTGAAACAGGAAGCAACAGTTTACACAGGAAACACACACTCACATGTTGTTCTACTGCTGCCTACTGTTTACTGTCCACACACACACACACACACACACTCACACACACTTTCCCACAGTAAAAAGCAGACCCCCCCCCCAATCATTAAAAACATATGTCCTCTGAGCCTCGCTGTGATTGGTTGAAAACATCACATTATGACATCACAGGGCACTGATTACTGTAACCACACTGTAAAACATGATCTCACAGGGCTTTGATCCTGAACTGAGTTCATCTGGAAAAGTTACAAAATATTAAAGTTTTATTTTTATGTTTATAAAAACAGTTGTTTTCTTCTTCACGACTCTGAATGTAAACAAACTGCGATACAACGCTGTGCTGCAGCCACCATCTTTGTTTCTACATCGTCTTCATCACCAGCCGAAACATTTCTTCTGCCTCTGCAACCCTCCTTCATCCTGTCACCTCTCATATTTATCTCCTCCTCCTCTCCCCTTTCCCCCAGTGTTCTCCCTGACCTTCTCCCTCTGACTCCGCACACAGCTGGACCCTGTCACAATCACACACACACACACGCACACACACACAAACACACACACGCACACACAACCACACACACACACACACACACACACACACACACACGCACACACAACCACACACACACACACACACACACACACACACACATTTAGTAATTTTGTATTATTTTCCATGATCATAACAATGTTCATAGGTTCTGTTAGTATTTTATTTTGTGTTTATTGTGTTTGTAATATGAAGAGTGTGTGTGTGTTTCGGATTATTATTATTATTATATTATATTAATATTTAATCAGTTTTTAATAGTTGAAGCAAAAATCAGTTTGACCAGTTTTCTTACCTTTTATCCATCATTAGTTTTATTGTCTTATTTTGTGGTGTTGTTGTCTTGATTATTTGTTGTCTTGATGTTTTGTTGTTTTGTGTCTGAGTGCAGAAGTTTTTTCATGATAATTCAGCAGATCAAGAAGAGCTGGACCTGCAGACGCAGCAGATAAACTCCTGCATGTTAATGTGTCAAACTCCAGGAGGTGAAAGATGAAACTTTAATGAATCTCATTTAGAAACGGGGTCATAGCCGCAGCATCGTCACATGGAACAGACGAGCTGCAGATTCAGGTGGATGATCACTTCCTGTTTGACAGAAAGCTTGTTAAGTTGTCTCACAGATGTTTACATGTTTCTGCTAACATCAGAAAATGTTCATGTTGTGACGTCTTCCTGTTGATGAGCTGCAGCAGTCTGTCAGTCCTGTTTCATGAGTCTGTTCAGTCAGGGGGTCACTACATTGAGATTCTGTTTTAAAATTATTCTGCAGTGAATCTTCTTCGCCTCATGATCTCATCTGAAATAAAGAGAATATAAAGTCAATAATATAAAATAATAAATAAATCTAAATCAAAGATAAAATACAGACTCATAATAAAATAATACATAATTATAACAGACATGATGTATAAAGACACAAATAATGCAATATTTTTATATAATATATTTTTACATTACATATTCACATGATGATGTTGGAGGCAGAGCGCCCACTAACTTGGTTGCTCCATGAGTAACCAGTATATTTCATCAGCCACCAGGATGGCATGTGACATCTCCCTGGGCAAATAATATGCTGTGCCGGCCGGCTTCAGTGCGACCAGCTGATCCCAGGTGTAAACAATGCGGGGTTGCTGTGCGACGGTGTGGCGGAGTGAAAGTGAGCCCATATTGAAAGAAAAGTGTAAAATAAATGTAAAGCAAATGTTAAGTAAATGTAATGTTAATGTAAAGAAAATGTAAAGTTAGTGTGACGTCAATGTAAAGTAAATATAATCAGGTTTATTGCCAATTAGGTTTCACACAGAAGTAGAATTTTAAAAAAAGTAGGTAGCTAGGAGCAGCAGTACCCCTACAGTCGGGGAACTTAAATAGAATAATAAACAATAAACAATCAACAATAAGAATATAAAAACAATACAATACAAAATGCTGTATGTACAATAAGAGAATGAAAGAGCTGTACAGATGTGTAGGTTAGGGTTAGGGTTAAATGATGATGAGTGCAAATATCTAATAGTATAAAATTAAGAATATAAAAATCCGGTGCTCGTTAAAGGTGATAAAGGTGATGAAGGTGATGAAGGCGATAAAGGTGATGAAGATGATGAAGGCGAAAAAAGGTCAGAAGGGGATAAAGGTGATAAAGGCGATAAAGGTAATAAAGGTGATGAAGGCGATGAAGGCGATGAAGGCGATAAAGGTGATAAAAGTGATAAAGGTGATGAAGATGATGAAGGCGAAAAAAGGTGATGAAGGGGATAAAGCTGATAAAGGTGATGAAGGTGATAAAAATGATAAAGGTGATAAAGATGAATGTGATAAAGGTGATGAAGGCGATAAAGGTGATGAAGGTGATAAAGGTGATGAAGGCAATGGAGGCGATAAAGGTGATAAAGGTGATGAAGGCAATGGAGGCGATAAAGGTGATAAAGGTGATGAAGGCAATGGAGGCGATAAAGGTGATAAAGGTGATGAAGGCGATAAAGCTGATGAAGGCAATAAAGGTAATAAAGGTGATGAAGGCAATGGAGGCGATAAAGGTGATAAAGGTGATGAAGGTAATAAAGGTGATGAAGGCGATGGAGGCGATAAAGGTGATGAAGGTGATGAAGGCGATAAAGGTGATAAAAGTGATAAAGGTGATGAAGATGATGAAGGCGATAAAAGTGATAAAGGTGATGAAGGTGATGAAGGTGAAAAAAGGTGATGAAGGGGATAAAGGTAATAAAGGTGATGAAGGCGATAAAGGTGATAAAAGTGATAAAGGTGATGAAGATGATGAAGGCGATAAAAGTGATAAAGGTGATGAAGGCGATAAAGGTGATAAAAGTGATAAAGGTGATAAAGATGATGAAGGTGATAAAAGTGATAAAGGTGATGAAGATGATGAAGGCGAAAAAAGGTGATGAAGGGGATAAAGGTAATAAAGGTGATGAAGGCGATAAAGGTGATAAAAGTGATAAAGGTGATGAAGATGATGAAGGCGATAAAAGTGATAAAGGTGATGAAGGCGATAAAGGTGATAAAAGTGATAAAGGTGATAAAGATGATGAAGGTGATAAAAGTGATAAAGGTGATGAAGATGATGAAGGCGAAAAAAGGTGATGAAGGGGATAAAGGTAATAAAGGTGATGAAGGCGATAAAGGTGATAAAAGTGAAAAAGGTGATGAAGATGATGAAGGCGATAAAAGTGATAAAGGTGATGAAGGCGATAAAGGTGATAAAAGTGATAAAGGTGATAAAGATGATGAAGGTGATAAAAGTGATAAAGGTGATGAAGATGATGAAGGCGAAAAAAGGTGATGAAGGGGATAAAGGTAATAAAGGTGATGAAGGCGATAAAGGTGATAAAAGTGAAAAAGGTGATGAAGATGATGAAGGCGATAAAGTGATAAAGGTGATGAAGGTGATGAAGGCGATAAAGGTGATAAAAGTGATAAAGGTGATAAAGATGATGAAGGTGATAAAAGTGATAAAGGTGATGAAGATGATGAAGGCGAAAAAAGGTGATGAAGGGGATAAAGGTAATAAAGGTGATGAAGGCGATAAAGGTGATAAAAGTGATAAAGGTGATGAAGATGATGAAGGCGATAAAAGTGATAAAGGTGATGAAGATGATGAAGGCGAAAAAAGGTCAGAAGGGGATAAAGGTGATAAAGGTGATGAAGGCGATAAAGATAATAAAGGTGATGGAGGCGATAAAGGTGATAAAGGTGATGAAGGTGATGAAGGCGATAAAGGTGATAAAAGTGATAAAGGTGATGAAGATGATGAAGGCGAAAAAAGGTGATGAAGGCGATAAAGGTGATAAAGGTGATAAAGGTGATGAAGATGAATGTGATAAAGGTGATGAAGGCGATAAAGGTGATGAAGGTGATAAAGGGGATGAAGGTGATGAAGGCGATAAAGGTGATAAAAGTGATAAAGGTGATAAAGATGATGAAGATGAATGTGATAAAGGTGATGAAGGCGATAAAGGTGATGAAGGCGATAAAGGTGATGAAGGTGATGAAGGCGATGGAGGCGATAAAGGCGATGGAGGTGATGAAGGCGATAAAGGTGATAAAAGTGATAAAGGTGATGAAGATGAATGTGATAAAGGTGATGAAGGCGATAAAGGTGATGAAGGTGATAAAGGGGATGAAGGTGATGAAGGCGATAAAGCTGATGAAGGCAATAAAGGTAATAAAGGCGATAAAGGTGATGAAGGTGATGAAGGCGATAAAGGTGATAAAAGTGATAAAGGTGATGAAGATGATGAAGGCGATAAAGCTGATAAAGCTGATAAAGGTGATGAAGATGATGAAGGTGATTAAAGTGATAAAGGTGATGAAGATGATGAAGATGATGAAGGCGAAAAAAGGTCAGAAGGGGATAAAGGTGATAAAGGTGATGAAGGCGATAAAGGTAATAAAGGTGATGAAGGCGATGGAGGCGATAAAGGTGATAAAGGTGATGAAGGTGATGAAGATGATGAAGGCGATAAAGCTGATAAAGCTGATAAAGGTGATTAAGATGATGAAGGCGAAAAAAGGTGATGAAGGGGATAAAGGCGATACAGGTGATGAAGGCAATAAAGGTGATGAAGGCGATAAAGCTGATAAAGCTGATAAAGGTGATAATGGGGATGAAGGCGATAAAGGCAATGAAGACGATAAAGACGATAAAGGGGATGAAGGTGATGAAAGTTATGAAGGCGATGAAGGTGATAAAGGTGATGAAGGTGATGAAGGTGATAAAGGTGATGAAGGTGATGAAGGTGATAAAGGTGATGAAGATGATGAAGGCGATAAAGGTGATAAAAGTGATAAAGGTGATGAAGATGATGAAGGCGAAAAAAGGTGATGAAGGGGATAAAGCTGATAAAGGTGATGAAGGCGATAAAGGTGATAAAGCTGATAAAGGTGATTAAGATGATGAAGGCGAAAAAAGGTGATGAAGGGGATAAAGGCGATACAGGTGATGAAGGCAATAAAGGTGATGAAGGCGATAAAAGTGATGAAGATGATGAAGGCGAAAAAAGGTGATGAAGGGGATAAAGCTGATAAAGGTGATGAAGGCGATAAAAATGATAAAGGTGAAAAAGATGAATGTGATAAAGGTGATGAAGGCGATAAAGGTGATGAAGGGGATAAAGGCGATACAGGTGATGAAGGCAATAAAGGTGATGAAGGCGATAAAGCTGATAAAGGTGATAAAGGTGATGAAGGCAATAAAGGCGATGAAGGCGATAAAGGTGATAAAGGGGATGAAGGTGATGAAGGCGATAAAGCTGATGAAGGCAATAAAGGTAATAAAGGTGATGAAGGTGATGAAGGCGATAAAGGTGATAAAAGTGATAAAGGGGATGAAGATGATGAAGATGATGAAGGCGAAAAAAGGTGATGAAGGGGATAAAGGTAATAAAGGTGATGAAGATGATGAAGGCGAAAAAAGGTCAGAAGGGGATGAAGGTGATAAAGGTAATAAAGGTGATGAAGGCGATGGAGGCGATAAAGGTGATAAAGGTGATGAAGATGATGAAGGCGATAAAGGTGATAAAAGTGATAAAGGTGATGAAGATGATGAAGGCGAAAAAAGGTGATGAAGGGGATAAAGCTGATAAAGGTGATGAAGGCGATAAAGATGATAAAGGTGATAAAGATGAATGTGATAAAGGTGATGAAGGCGATAATGGTGATGAAGGTGATAAAGGTAATAAAGGTGATGAAGGCGATAAAGGTGATGAAGGCAATAAAGGTAATAAAGGTGATGAAGGCAATGGAGGCGATAAAGGTGATAAAGGTGATGAAGGTAATAAAGGTGATGAAGGCGATGGAGGCGATAAAGGTGATAAAGGTGATGAACGTGATGAAGGCGATAAAGGTGATAAAAGTGATAAAGGTGATGAAGATGATGAAGGTGATAAAAGTGATAAAGGTGATGAAGATGATGAAGGGGATAAAGGTAATAAAGGTGATGAAGGCGATGAAGGCGATAAAGGTGATAAAAGTGATAAAGGTGATGAAGATGATGAAGGCGATAAAAGTGATAAAGGTGATGAAGATGATGAAGATGATGAAGGCGAAAAAAGGTCAGAAGGGGATAAAGGTGATAAAGGTGATGAAGGCGATAAAGATAATAAAGGTGATGAAGGCGATGGAGGCGATAAAGGTGATAAAGGTGATGAAGGTGATGAAGGCGATAAAGGTGATAAAAGTGATACAGGTGATGAAGATGATGAAGGGGATAAAGGTAATAAAGGTGATGAAGGCGATGAAGGCGATAAAGGTGATAAAAGTGATAAAGGTGATGAAGATGATGAAGGCGATAAAAGTGATAAAGGTGATGAAGATGATGAAGATGATGAAGGCGAAAAAAGGTCAGAAGGGGATAAAGGTGATAAAGGTGATGAAGGCGATAAAGATAATAAAGGTGATGAAGGCGATGGAGGCGATAAAGGTGATAAAGGTGATGAAGGTGATGAAGGCGATAAAGGTGATAAAAGTGATACAGGTGATGAAGATGATGAAGGCGAAAAAAGGTGATGAAGGGGATAAAGCTGATAAAGGTGATGAAGGCGATAAAGGTGATAAAGGTGATAAAGATGAATGTGATAAAGGTGATGAAGGCGATAAAGGTGATGAAGGCAATAAAGGTAATAAAGGTGATGAAGGCGATGGAGGCGATAAAGGTGATAAAGATGATGAAGGCGATGAAGACGATAAAGATGATAAAGGTGATAAAGGTGATGAAGGCGATAAAGTTGATGGAGATGATTAAGGCGATAAAGGCAATGAAGGCGATAAAGACGATAAAGGGGATGAAGGTGATGAAAGTTATGAAGGCAATAAAGGCGATAAAGGCGATGAAGGTGATAAAGGTGATGAAGGTGATGAAGGTGATAAAGGTGATGAAGATGATGAAGGCGATAAAGGTGATAAAAGTGATAAAGGTGATGAAGATGATGAAGGCGAAAAAAGGTGATGAAGGGGATAAAGCTGATAAAGGTGATGAAGGCGATAAAGGTGATAAAGCTGATAAAGGTGATTAAGATGATGAAGGCGAAAAAAGGTGATGAAGGGGATAAAGGCGATACAGGTGATGAAGGCAATAAAGGGGATGAAGGCGATAAAGCTGATAAAGCTGATAAAGGTGATAATGGGGATGAAGGCGATAAAGGCAATGAAGACGATAAAGACGATAAAGGGGATGAAGGTGATGAAAGTTATGAAGGCAATAAAGGCGATAAAGGCGATAAAGGCGATGAAGGTGATAAAGGTGATGAAGGTGATGAAGGTGATAAAGGTGATGAAGATGATGAAGGCGATAAAGGTGATAAAAGTGATAAAGGTGATGAAGATGATGAAGGCGATAAAGGTGATAAAAGTGATCAAGGTGATGAAGATGATGAAGGCGAAAAAAGGTGATGAAGGGGATAAAGCTGATAAAGGTGATGAAGGCGATAAAAATGATAAAGGTGAAAAAGATGAATGTGATAAAGGTGATGAAGGCGATAAAGGTGATGAAGGGGATAAAGGCGATACAGGTGATGAAGGCAATAAAGGTGATGAAGGCGATAAAGCTGATAAAGGTGATAAAGGTGATGAAGGCAATAAAGGCGATGAAGGCGATAAAGGTGATAAAGGGGATGAAGGTGATGAAGGCGATAAAGCTGATGAAGGCAATAAAGGTGATAAAAGTGATCAAGGTGATGAAGATGATGAAGGCGAAAAAAGGTGATGAAGGGGATAAAGCTGATAAAGGTGATGAAGGCGATAAAAATGATAAAGGTGAAAAAGATGAATGTGATAAAGGTGATGAAGGCGATAAAGGTGATGAAGGGGATAAAGGCGATACAGGTGATGAAGGCAATAAAGGTGATGAAGGCGATAAAGCTGATAAAGGTGATAAAGGTGATGAAGGCAATAAAGGCGATGAAGGCGATAAAGGTGATAAAGGGGATGAAGGTGATGAAGGCGATAAAGCTGATGAAGGCAATAAAGGTAATAAAGGTGATGAAGGTGATGAAGGCGATAAAGGTGATAAAAGTGATAAAGGGGATGAAGATGATGAAGATGATGAAGGCGAAAAAAGGTGATGAAGGGGATAAAGGTAATAAAGGTGATGAAGATGATGAAGGCGAAAAAAGGTCAGAAGGGGATGAAGGTGATAAAGGTAATAAAGGTGATGAAGGCGATGGAGGCGATAAAGGTGATAAAGGTGATGAAGATGATGAAGGCGATAAAGGTGATAAAAGTGATAAAGGTGATGAAGATGATGAAGGCGAAAAAAGGTGATGAAGGGGATAAAGCTGATAAAGGTGATGAAGGCGATAAAGATGATAAAGGTGATAAAGATGAATGTGATAAAGGTGATGAAGGCGATAATGGTGATGAAGGTGATAAAGGTAATAAAGGTGATGAGGGCGATAAAGGTGATGAAGGCAATAAAGGTAATAAAGGTGATGAAGGCAATGGAGGCGATAAAGGTGATAAAGGTGATGAAGGTAATAAAGGTGATGAAGGCGATGGAGGCGATAAAGGTGATAAAGGTGATGAACGTGATGAAGGCGATAAAGGTGATAAAAGTGATAAAGGTGATGAAGATGATGAAGGTGATAAAAGTGATAAAGGTGATGAAGATGATGAAGGGGATAAAGGTAATAAAGGTGATGAAGGCGATGAAGGCGATAAAGGTGATAAAAGTGATAAAGGTGATGAAGATGATGAAGGCGATAAAAGTGATAAAGGTGATGAAGATGATGAAGATGATGAAGGCGAAAAAAGGTCAGAAGGGGATAAAGGTGATAAAGGTGATGAAGGCGATAAAGATAATAAAGGTGATGAAGGCGATGGAGGCGATAAAGGTGATAAAGGTGATGAAGGTGATGAAGGCGATAAAGGTGATAAAAGTGATACAGGTGATGAAGATGATGAAGGCGAAAAAAGGTGATGAAGGGGATAAAGCTGATAAAGGTGATGAAGGCGATAAAGGTGATAAAGGTGATAAAGATGAATGTGATAAAGGTGATGAAGGCGATAAAGGTGATGAAGGCAATAAAGGTAATAAAGGTGATGAAGGCGATGGAGGCGATAAAGGTGATAAAGATGATGAAGGCGATGAAGACGATAAAGATGATAAAGGTGATAAAGGTGATGAAGGCGATAAAGTTGATGGAGATGATTAAGGCGATAAAGGTGATGATGGCGATAAAGGTGATGAAGGTGATGAAGGCGATTAAGGTGATGAAGGTGATGAAGGCGATGAAGGCAATAAAGATGATAAAGGTGATAAAGGCGATGAAGGCGATAAGGATGATAAAGGTTATGAAGGTGATGAAGGCGATAAAGTTGATGAAGATGATGAAGGCGATAAAGGTGATGAAAGCGATGTAGGCGATAAAGGTGATGAAGGCGATAAAGGCAATAAAGGTGATGAAGGTGATGAAGGCGATGAAGGCAATAAAGGTGATGAAGGTGATGAAGGCGATGAAGGGGATAAAGATGATAAAGGTGATAAAGGCGATGAAGGTGATAAGGATGATAAAGGTGATAAAGGCGATGAAGGTGATGAAGGTGATAAAGGTGATGAAGGCGGTAAAGGCAATAAAGGTGATAAAGGCGATAAAGGTGATGAAAGGATGAATGTGATAACAGCAATATAGGTAATGTTGGGATTCACTGCATCTCTAATATTGGAATATGTTTATTCCATCCATTCCATACATTTATAGACTTTAAACTGACTCTTCAAAATGGCTTCTAGATTTTCACACCTTCACGTGAAAACCCCTCCCCCTGGCCAGGTCTGTAAAACCGGAAGACCACCATTGTTTTTGAGGTTCTTTTTTGTTCTGAAGCTCAGAAGCTCTCCACTGCTCTCCAAGAAAACCCCTCCCCATGCTAGGTCTGTAAAACCACTATTGTTTTGGGCAGAAACTCTCCACTGCTCTCCAAGAAGGTTGCCGCAGCTCCCTCCAATTCAACAGCTCTCATGGCTTGCTAACTGAGCACAATGCGAGATCCTGCTGAAAAGATTTCTGGTTTACTCAGCACGAAATACTAAAAGCAGTTTAGCGGCAGCTGAAAGAGCCTGCCCGCTAACTTTTCAAGTAAGGACAACAGAGCAACGAAGGACCAGTTTCCCTCCAACCTGACACCAACACAATGACTACAACTTTCTTCACCAGAACCACTGCTCCCCCAGCCCGGTTGAGCAACAGGATCGTCGGCCTAACAAGCAGCAACACAGCACAGTAACGCCTTTCCGTCCACGGTCTGGTAACGTGACATCTGGGCAAAGCTAGAATAACTCACAGTACTGGCTAAGCAGGAATGTTTACTGTATCGTAATGTTATTGATTTGATTAGTTACCGAGTTGCATTGTTGTTACATCTGTTTAGTCAGGTATTGATGGTAGTTGAGGTTACTTATGCTTACACAAAGACATCGTCTGCATGCTAAATTAACCTCGCTCTTTTCTAACTCGGCACTCTTAAGACTTACTCACATACAATATTTTGGACTGACCTTTTGACCCTTTGACCAGACTAAACAGCCAGGGATTTAACCTCTCGGTTATTTTTCTGGGTCTCGACCCGTCCTGTGTGCTCAGTGCAGGTTGGTTGAGACAAAGGACAGCATTCAGTGGCCATCTTTGGATCGGCCATTTTATGAGTTCTTTGTTTCCCCTACTCGCCACTGAAGCCATGTGGTCTCTTAATGGACACAACCTCCATTTCGGCCTCTGCCTGTCCTGAGACAGACATGCCCTTTTCTCTCTCTCTCACACACACACACACACACACACACACAGACTTACACATATCAGCATTAGATTACATGTTTCGTGTTTTACTTCTGCTTTATTTTCTTTTTAAATAAATCATTGTGTAAAATAAAATTCCGTCTGTTTAATGTTGCACAAGAATGAATACTGTCAACCTCTTCTGCGTTTTGAGCTCAATATCCTTCAACCTACTAGCTATCAATAATTAAAGTGATTAAGTTAATTATTAATCAGAGTCTGTATTGATAGTCTTTATGAGACTGAGGTAATTAGATGGTTATTTTCTTAACTTTGTTAAGTGGTGCCCCATACAGAGGTGATTTAATGTAGATTAAATCATATCATTTATATAATCAATAATTATTTTTAATAATTATAAAATAAGAAACTGATCGACGAGTGAAGAAAAGGAACAAGCTTCATATTTATAACCAAATCTGATTCAACTGAATAAATATTGATTCTGCTACATTACAGTCTGATACAGTCTGGCACTGGTCCTGGTCTGGTCCTGGTCTGGCACTGGTCTGGTCCTGGTCTGGTCCTGGTCTGGCACTAGTCTGGTCCTGGTCTGGTCCTGGTCTGGTCCTGGTCTGGCACTAGTCTGGTCCTGGTACTGGTCTGGTACTGGTCTGGTACTGGTCTAGTCCTGGTGTGGTATGGTCTGCTACTGGTACTGGTACTGGTCTGGTCCTGGACTGGTCTGGTACTGGTACTGGTACTGGTACTGGTCTGGTACTGGTCTGGTATGGTACTGGTCTGGTACTGGTCTAGTCCTGGTCTGGTATGGTCTGCTACTGGTACTGGTCTGGTCCTGGACTGGTCTGGTACTGGTCTGCTACTGGTCTGCTACTGGTCTGGTGCTGGTCTGGTACTGGTCCATTCACTCTGCAGTGTGAAACAGAATCTGTGTCAGCCGTCATGTTTATGTCTCCTCAGTGTTGAAGTGTGAACAATTAAAGCTGCAGAGCTATTCAGAGCAGAGACCTCAGTGTGACCCTGACACACAAGCAGGCCTTTGTTTCCACACACACACACACACACACACACACACACACACACACAGCTGGTGTTCTTGTTGTCCTGATCAGTCGTGTGGCCTTCAATGACCCGCTGTGGGAAACATTAACGTGATTAAACACAAGGGTCAGATACAGGACAGAAGAGCTGTCAGGATGATGAGGTCATCAGTGTACAGTTTATATTTATGATGATCAGACTCTGTAAATATCGTCACTAACAGTTTAATTAAAGTTTGACATGAAAAATCAAATAACTCGGGGTGTACAGAGGCTACGGTCCTCGATGCGCTGATCGTTCGACTCGACTGTTCGACTGTCTTCCCCCACTCTCTACTCCCCACATTTCCTGTCTCTCTTCAGCCGTCCCGTATAAAAAAAGGCAAAAAGCCAGAAAAATAATCTTCAAAGAAAAAAGAAATAACACACACAGCGGACAGAGAGGTCACACTGAGACACAGCGGAAAACAGGCTCGTCAATTAGCTTTAATGCATCTAAGAGGAACAATCAAGTGTTTGTGTTTTTCCAACATCAGGACTGATTTTGACCTAAATGTATCAACAATATATATATATATAATAACAGGACAGACCTCACATGAAGGAAAGGAGGTAAAAGACGTGTGAAGACAAACAGAGAGGGAAACTGCAGCGTGGAGAAGACGTGTCTGGTGCATATGATGTCTGTGAGTAACAAGGAGAACTTGGAGCCACATGGATGAAAGTGAAGCAGCCAACATGGCCGACGACCAGCAGAAAGACATTCCCCATCCAACTGATTTACACATCGGAGAAAAGTTAATGTCCATTGTTTTCACTATATTGTTCTTTGATTTGAAGTTCACATGACTTCAGTTTAATAGCCTCCAAATATGAATTGAGTTTCAGTGAGCTTAGCAGAGAAACAGCTGCTAGAAATGTCCTTCAGAGGGACCCGTCCTACTTTACTGTGAGGACGTTTCACAGCCTGGACGCTGCACTGATACTGCAGGACACGACTGACAGCAGGACGTGTAGTTTACACAAGTGTCTGTACATATATTTTTATACAAGTATCCGTATGTATACTTTACACCAGTATATGTACGTATACTTTAACACTAGTATCTGTACGTATACTTTATACAAGTATATGTACGTATACTTTACATAAGTATATGTACGTATACTTTAACACTAGTATCTGTACGTATACTTTATACAAGTATATGTACGTATACTTTACATAAGTATATGTACGTATACTTTAACACTAGTATCTGTACGTATACTTTAACACTATTATCTGTACATATACTTTATACAAGTATCTGTACGTACCTTTATCAGATTTGACAGGAGAAGACATGAGATATTGTAATTATGTATTAGTACACTATGTTCTATATTCAGTCTTTATTAAGCTGTTAACATTTCCTCCTCCCTGTGGTGAGAGAGAGCTCCACTGTTAGCATGGAGCTAACTACTTTATCAGTGTTATTTTTTTCTCTTTGGGACTACACCAGTAAGAATAGTTGTCTTAGTGTGTAACTCTCTGTCTGTCCTCTGCTCTAATAAGTCTCCAAAAAGTCTTCAGCTGGTCCAACATGCTGCAGCACGTGTGCTGACAACAACTAGAAAAAGAGGTCACATCTCGCCTCTATTAGCTTCTCTGCATCGGCTTCCTGTAAAACCTTTGGTAGAGCTTGTTAGGGCTAACTCAGGCCTGGACCAGCTCCTAGTGATGCTGCTCACTGATTCTTGAGACATGGGACAAAACACGTCCAGCAGTTTTAACTGCTATTTGGTTTAAAAATATATATTTTTTCAATTGTAGATGATATGAGGGATGCATAATAGAATGTATTAAACACAAGTATTTCCTTCAATTTCATTTGATCATTATTATATTAAACCAATGGCCCTTACTGTCTTCTCAATACATCTAAAACAGCGTGTCCAGTGTGTTCCGATTTTTGAGGAAAGGAAACTTTCTCCTGAAGTTGCTTCCATCAGCAGCTAGCATCGAGCTAAAATCAAAATGGCTGCTACATGAACTCCATTTGTTTTGTGAAAGAAATGGCTAATATGTCAACTCCGTCAGATGTCAACTGACATTCAATGTGAAGACATCATGTTTCCGTGGTTTCAGGTCATTTCAGTTATATTAAATATATAAACAGTGTATTACCTTATCTAATCATGTATAAATACTGTAATAAATATAGGATTCTCTGCTTTTTATGGCTTTTGTAGGGTCAATCAGGGTTAAGTTCAGGGAACTTAGGGCTTAAGGAACATTGATGAGGGTACATAGACACACTCCCTCTCAGGAAAATATCAAACATATTGAGTTTTCTTTTTTTGTGTTTTAGACAAGAATGGTTAGGCAACATCTGTCAGTGGAGGAGTGCAGACGGAGGAACACAGAGTATAAAAAACAGAGAGAGAAATCAGTTCACATCCAGAATTAAAAGAGGAATATCTGAGACAAGAGAGACAAAGATGGAAACAAAGAGTTGAGGAAGGAAAAGTAAAGCAAATGAAGGATTTCAGCAAAAGAGAACAGAGGAAAAGGAGAAAGAGTGAGCCAGAGAGAATCAAGAAAGCAAAGACAGACTCAACCAACACCCCAACACCACCAGAGAGTCCATCAGATGACTTGAATGAGACCCCACCAACAAACAGGCAGGCTGCTGCAAGAAAAGAGGGAGGTCCAAACAAGACAGAGACACACTCGAGACATGAAACAAATACAGACCAAACTCAGGAAGGCCCAAAAACAGAACAAATTAAGAAAGATATGGAGCATAAAGCAGAAGACACACAAGAGCATACCATGTCTATCACCAAAAAGCAGCACAGAGAGAGAGAATGTTACGAGGTGAAAATACCAGCTCTCCTTCAGTACAGGAAACACTCCTGTTCCACAATGTGCTCATGAAAGAATCCAGTGAAGGCAAACAGAGAACAGCTCCACTACAGAGATCTCAAGCTAAAGCTAAGAACCTTCTCTTTTCAGGGACGGTTCTTAAAAAATACCGGCTGCTGAACAAAATGAAACAATTTGGTCTGACACACAAAACGCTGAGGCCAAAGGCGCCCAAAGTCAAAATGGCCACCTACCTTCAAAAACTCACAAAAACAGTCCAAAACTTGTTTCCTAATTCTGCACGTGTGACCACCGACAAGCAAGACACAAGTACACGAAGGAAACATCAGAGAATGGTGCTCTCAGAGAAGATCAACCTCCACAAAGAGTGCACCAATTAACACCCAGAAGTTAGCCTCAGTGATTCATCTTTCTGCTCTCTTCGCCCCTTTTGTGTCACAGCACCGAAGCCATCTGATCCAAAGACCTGTCAGAGCCAATTCCATGAGAATGCAAAGATGATGCTTTAGACAACATGGGATTACTCAGAGCAGCAGGCTTGAAGATAGTTTTCTCTCCTCCCAATGAAGCATGTCTCCTTCGTGCTTGTACTCGCTGTCTTCACAGAAGTACACCTGTTTCAGCAGAGCAAGATCTGAGCGATGTTGAGTGGCAGCAGTGGGAACGAGTAAAGGACCAAGTGGCAGGTGAATACATAACATAATTTAGCACATAATTTACTCTAGTACCGCACACATCTCTTCGTTAGTATTTCTTCCCCACTTTCTGGCTGAAGGGAACCAATGTGGTTCAGCTCTTTTGCCATTAGCAATGACAACGGCGCACACTAACAGCAGTTATTGTGAAATTCTCACCAAAGCTGCTTGACTCAGCCTCTGTGCTGTCAGTCTCCTCTTTGGCCCAAGCTGGTGTTCTTTGTTTGAAGAAGAAACAGAGTTAATCTGTTCAAAAACTCTTTTTAAGGCAGCAGTAGGCCTAATGCAGTGAACAAGACAGAGTGTTGACCGCTAACCTCTTTGTCTGTCATGGGTGCGAGTGTGAGTGTCCCTGCAGGCTGCCTTTCCACACATTTAGTTTACTATTTTATTCACTATTATTAATTACATTACAATAAATTATTAATTCTAACTACTTTTGCATTTTCAGTGAACCCCCCCAAACTGCGCCTGCGCAATGATGGTGCACTTCTACACCGCCATCGTTGAGTCCATCCTCACCTGCTCCATCACCGCCTGGTACGCTGCTGCTACTACCAGAGACAAGGGCAGGCTGCAGCGTATCATCCGCTGTGCAGAGAGGGTGATTGGCTGCAATCTGCCATCTCTTGAGGACCTGTACACCTCCAGGACCCTGAGGCATGCAGATAAGATCGAGGCCGACCCCTCTCACCCCGGTCACAGACTCTTTGAGACCCCCCCCTCCAGCAAGAGGCTGCGCTCCATCAGGACCAAAACCTCCCGACACAGGAACAGTTTCTTCCCCTCTGCTGCCAGCCTCACCAACAACTCCCCATCCCCTCCCCCCATCTGACATGGACTCTGATCATCTCTAACTCTAACATCACATTAATTCAGATTTGAAGTCAAACTTGAATCACTTATTTGTGTTATATTTCACTGAACACATCTTCAGTGTTACTGTCCTTATCAAACAGCATGAAGATCACATCGTAACTGTTCTTTTTCTGTGTTCTCCTCTGTGCAGTGAAGGTCATTGATTATCTCATGTGAGTCACGCTGCAGCTTTTTATCACATTATTAACCTTCAGGTCCTCTGTCAGAAGATTCAGTGGCTCTGTCTGTATGTGGGCAGTGATCTATCACACTGTGATCCTGGACTGTACCTTTAACATGTCTGATGTTTCAGACTGGATCAGAATATATAAACCTGTACATGTAACATAATGGAATCAACATGTTTCCTCTGTGCAGTGTTTAGAGACAAACTGTCTGAGTCACTGATCGCTAACTCACTCTGTGACTCATTTCATCAATTAAACAACAAAGCTACTGTAGGAGACTTTCAAAATAAAAGCTCTGCTGCAGGAACATCAACTCTGCTCTGTTCATGTTAATATGCACACGCCCGCACACATGCAATAAATTCCTGCAAATCACTGAACCCTAAAAGACTCAGTGTCCTGCAGCTGCTTTGTGTGTGTGCGTATGTGTGCTCAGTGTGTGTGTGTGCGCACACAGCACATTAATAGTAATGTGTAGTAGTGTGATAGTGTAATAGTAACTACCAATCGAATTAAGTTTTTTTTCAAATAAGTTTGAACACAATTGCATTAAACTGCATTCTGCACCCCTCTGTGCGGGTGCTACGGCAGATCCCCAGTGAAGCTTCCCCAGAACACTGACCACAAGAACTTCGACCTCTCCACGTCCAAGCATCATTATTATCAGTCTCATTAATCAATTAATTGATAAATCGTATCCTGTTGATGTTGTGGTCCTTGCTACTGAACAATTAACATTTTAAGTTCTCTGCAATAAAAAGAAAACATTCATGTTTGAGTTTTTTCCCAGGTTTTATTAACTTGATGGTGAACAGAGTGATAGTGAACAGACTGGTGGTGAACAGAGTGATGATGAGTAGAGTGATGGTGAACAGACTGATAGTGAAGCGACTGATGATGAGTACAACGTTGGTGAACAGAGTGATGGTGAACAGAGCGATGGTGAACTGACTGATGGTGAACAGAGCGATGGTGAACGGACTGATAGTGAATAGAGCATTGGTGAACAGAGTGATGATGAGTAGAGTGATGGTGAATGGAGTGATGGTGAACAGAGCGATGGTGAACGGACTGATAGTGAATAGAGCGTTGGTGAACAGAGTGATGATGAGTAGAGTGATGGTGAATGGAGTGATAGCGAACAGAGCGAGGTTGAACAGACTGAGAGTGAACAGACTGATGATGAGTACAACGTTGGTGAACAGAGTGATGGTGAACAGAGCGATGGTGAATGGAGCGATGGTGAATGGGGTGATGGTGAACGGAGTGACAGTGAACAGAGCGATGGTGAATGGGGTGATGGTGAACAGAGCGGTGGTGAATGGGGTGATGATGAACAGGTCAATGGTGAACGGAGTGATGGTGAACAGAGCAATGGTGAACGGAGTGATGGTGAACAGAGCAATGGTGAACGGAGTGATGGTGAACAGAGCGATGGTGAATGGAGCGATGGTGAACGGAGTGATGGTGAACGGAGTGACAGTGAACAGAGCGATGGTGAATGGGGTGATGATGAACAGGTCAATGGTGAATGGGGTGATGGTGAACAGAGCAATGGTGAACAGAGCAATGGTGAACGGAGCGATGGTGAACGGAGTGACAGTGAACAGAGCGATGGTGAATGGGGTGATGGTGAACAGAGCAATGGTGAACAGAGCAATGGTGAACGGAGCGATGGTGAACGGAGTGACAGTGAACAGAGCGATGGTGAATGGAGTGATG
>NW_027211691.1:117500-175000 GCF_022749685.1 Semicossyphus pulcher
AAAATGCTACAAAAACAATGAGGGCACTTCTGTTGCTTCAGGGGAGCTGGAGGTTTACCACAGCTCAGTGCTGAGGTATGCAGAGAAGAGGAGGCACAAGCATCCATGCAAGCCAGGACTCAGCTCAGTGTCATGGACCAAACTACAATGTTGGCTGGGAACATGCTACTACCCTCGATGGGACAGACTGTCAGTCTAAAATGTTCTTTGTAAATATATATTACAATAGATAATATATTTTGTCTTCTTAATGACATGTTGAGTCAATAAAATCTTTATTCCTTTTACCCAGGCTTCAAAGAGAGACATTTCATTCAAAGCTGTGAAGTCAGTGGATTGTACGGAAGATCTGTAAGCCGACCAGTCGGGACTTCAGGAAGGACCTCGTGGAGCGAGTCCTCCAGCGCAGACGAACACTGAGCTGAGGGCAGATGATCAGCAGCTTCGCGTCAATCCACCGGCAAACATACCAGCTCATATCGCTCGCTCCCCAAAGCCAGACAAAGAGTCACTGGTGGCACAACATCAGTCACAGTTTAAAGGCTGAGTTGCATTATGTAGTTTAAATCAGGGGCTCCCAACCTTTTTGACTTCACAGATCAGACAGAAGCAATAACATTTCTGAGGGGTAGCAACGATGTCTTCATGCCCGATCATTGGGAATCCGCTCTGCTCATTGACGAGAAGGAGAGACGGTGCGGGTCAGAAAGAGATGATCAGAGTGATCAATGAGCAGTTTATAGTCACGCAGCGCAGTGAGGACACTGATCCGTGTGTGTTTCTCACGCTCTGCCCCTGAGACAATAGGGTCGCGATCTGTCCCGTATTTCCGTGAACAACATTATAAAGCATACAATTCATCTCCACATGCTGTGAATGAGAAGAGGCGGAGACGATCCACGCGTAGTTTATCAGAGTTATCATGAGCACGGGGAGGAGTCGGACGTGAGGAGAGGAGCAGATATGACACATATGACTCATGCTCAATATTTTTCTGCGCACAGTTAAAGTAGAAACTCCGTCTCCATGCTGTCATGTGCCGCATGCTGTGTAGTTCAGATATTTCACTGATAAACACAGAGCTGTGGAGGCGTCAGGCTTCATGATCAAACAAAGTTTCATATCACGTCATGGGATGCGAAGCCAGGGTTGCCAGGTCCGCGTTTTCCTGCAGAATTGGGCGACTTTCGAGGCATGAGGTCCTGTGAGGTTGCACTATTAGCACAGCCCATGCGACGGTTCTGACTCTGCGTGTGTTTGGAATGTCACACACACCTGTTGGGTTTCGTGGTGGTGACCCGGTGGTTGGGAACCTGGTGACCCGGTGGTGATCTGGTGGTGACCCGGTGGTTGGGAACCCGGTGGTGACCCGGTGGTGATCTGGTGGTGACCCGATGGTTGGGAACCCGGTGGTGATCTGGTGGTGACCCGGTGGTTGGGAAACCGGTGGTGACCCGATGGTGATCTGGTGGTGACCCGATGGTTGGGAACCCGGTGGTGACCCGGTGGTGTTATTTCACATACATGTAAACACAGTGTATTTAAAGGTATTCTTACATTTTGACCTATAATCAATAGATGGAGAAATGATTATTATTCTTACTGGTATGAAACAGGCAAGTTGAGTAAACATAGTAAACATAGATAGTGTAGGCTGGGGCGCTGGCTTGGCTCGGCTGGTGGAGCGGGCGCCCCGTGTACAGAGGCTACAGACCTGATCGCAGGCTCGACTCACAGTCTGCTGATCATTTAGCGCATGTCATCCTCCACTCTCGCCTCCCCACATGTCCTGTCTATCTTCAGCTGTCCTATCGATTACGGCTGGCACCGTTCAGTAATACTATAGACTCTGTGATTCCAGCTCAGCTTTCTTCTTCCACAGCTGACGCACAGGCCAAGTATATTTTGAGAAGGTAAACGCGTGAACCATGGACTGTGTAATTATCACTCATCATGCAATAAAATAACAGCCATGAACTTACTCTGAAGACAAATTTCCATTTGTCTTGGGAAAATGGAAAAAGGGACGTAAAACACCAGCATCAAGTAAGACAGGGAACTTTGGGTGGCGAGTGCTGAAGACTGTAGGCGTCTGTGCAGCCCCGGGTTCTTCTGATTCAGAAAGATCCTGAAGTAATGCTCTTACCAAGTCCCACTCGTGGCAGCAGTAGCTCTCACAGTTTACACATCTACAGCAGCAGGTAACTTGGACTCTTTTCTGTACTCCGATGACCACTGAAGTTTCCCCTCTCTCTCTTTCGGCCCGTTTAATGTCCATCTGCAAAAGTTCTTCCTCTGTGTACTCGGCCTCGTGAAGATATCCTCTGGTATCTACAGTAAACGGCACGTCGTCATCGCTGTGTTTGTTGTCTCTTGGACACAAACAGCTGATCAGCGGCTAACAGTGTGCTGCAGGCGTAGTAACACGTATGTGTTGTGGTCCACACAATGTAGTGCCAAATAAGAGGCTTTCTTACTGAAAAATAAAGCGGGAAACACTTCAAATATAACATACAGTTAAAACCACGATAGATTTTTAGATGAAGCTTCCTTGTAAGTGGATAAATGACATTTTACTTGTGACCCTATCTGCAGCCGCGTAACGCCCACCTCATACAAACCGAACTATCCCTTTAAAGCTTTTAAAACAGCCATAACAAGGTCCATATTAAACAGGAGACAGGAGGGAGGTACTAGCAGACGTCTCGGTGTGTGTGTGTGTGTGTGTGTTTCTCCCCCCCATCGTTAGGATGGCCCCCACCTTTTAAATCACGTCTTAAAAGTTACTTTCATTCTTTGGCTTTTCACCCAGCGTGAGAGTTTTTGTGGTCTTTGTCTTTCTGCATCATTTCCTATTACTGAATGTAAGTTTGATTTCATTGTGCAGCACTTTGGTGAACTTTGATGTTTTTTAAAATGTGCTATATAAATACAGTGGATTGGATTGTCTGATGAGCATGTGTAGAGACCCTGCTCGTAACGTGTCCTGGAGGGGCACAGCCCAAATGGAGGATGTTCAATAATTAATCCATCCTGGATGAAGATCTTGTACAGATAAAATAAGAAGCATAATAATATACCTGGGTTACCTGCCCAGTTATGGTCTGTGTGGGAAACACTGTGATAATACAGCAGCCATATTCATTTTAGTTCAGTGTCTTTAGTGACACAGAACACTAAATGTTTATCTCCATGTTGTGGCAGAAACATCTGAGTACAGTGACACATTAAGAATAACTGCACTTTACTTTCATATGATGTGTAACCCTTCGATTCCACAGGATCGGTCTCCAGCGCGTTCCGTGTGCGCCGCGACCTCCGGAGTCGATCGCGTCCATTCAAGTCAATGATCGTGTTTCGCGAATCCAGCTGCTTGGGCCAGCGCTCCGCTGCGTTGCGGACCGGACACGCTTCCTGTGGGCGAGGGCTCGCGCCACTGACGGACCAGAAACGCAGCGCAGACGGAACGCACCGGAGACGGATCCTGTGGGATCGAGGGGTGATGACATCATTCTATTCAGTGATGTGACGGAGCGGCTCCGTCACTGACTGCCGGCAGCGCGCACCCAGACACACGCACACACACACACACACACACACCAAACTTTTCCCTCTCCATCAGCGTCTCTAATCTGCCAGTAAAACTCTCCATTATCCTTCTTCCCCTCTTCATTTCTGTCACGACTGAGGGTGCACACCTGGAAGTTCTGCTGTTCACCTCAGCACACATTTACACAGCGTTATGTTTCCTTCCCTCAAGGTGCGCTGCATATCAACACCGCCATGCGCCGAATGCGAGTTTGGTGAGAGAAACAGAGCGTCCCAATCCCGATATGCTGCGTGTTAATGATCACGTGAGGTCATCATACCATCTTTTGTTTGTTTCATACCAAATATGTTGTTTTGGTTTGATTAAGATGGTTATTAAAATGTTTAAAATCTTATTATAAAATGTGTTAAAAGTTTAAAGCTCCTGGCTTGAAATAATAAGATAATAAATTTATAGTAAAAAATTATGTTATTAATAACGCCCAGTGGGAGGGGCTTCAGGTATATAAGGTGCTGCCTTGGACTTTAGAAGTCAGTCTGGAGTTTGTTGCAGAGGAGGTAACTGCTCACTTTATGTGGAACTGTACATTTTGTACATAGTATTTTTTCTGTTTTTCACATTTTTGTTGTAAAAACTTGCTTGCTTTGGGAGCCCGGTAAAAATAAATGACACCCTCGCTGCATTTTCCGGCTCCGCTGTGTTTTTCCAAACTGTTTGGAGGAGTTTGAAAGAGAACCCCGCAACAAGTGTGTTCAGTAAAAATGCAATTCAAATATTGTTCTAATAAATGATAATGGAAATTTTGAATTAAATAGTTTTAATTCAATGTGTGCACTAACTCTTTACAAATGTACACTATTTACATACCATCCAGGTCAAGGCCCCGCAAGACGCAAAGGCCAGGCATGAGAGGCAGAAGGGCTGCTGAGATCATACTGCAAGACACAAGGCTGAGCCTGGGAACACAAACAAAGGCCCTGCAAGATACAGGGCAAACTTAGAAACGGAGTGGCCACTCTGGCCAGCATGCAAGTCGCTAGGCTGACTGAGGAGACAACAAACCGGTGAAAAACACATAGCCAACAAGGCCTAACCTTTCATTAGTTGGGGCGAAGGATCACACCCGCCCGGTCAGGCAGGACCTGCAGCAGTCACTGTAAACAGACAGTGCCTGGAGCTCACCTATCCCTCTGGAGGAGGTTATGGCCAACAGAAAGGCTGTTTTAAGAGAGAGCCATTTCAATTCAGCAACCCCAAGGGGCTCGAAGGGGGGTTGCTCCGAGGATCACGTCTGAGTCACATAAGGGACTGACTGTCTAGTCCTTTGAACCATTAGCCGCCAGGCACCTCTGAGAAACTGGGAGATGAAGGAACAGGCATTCTCATTCAGTGTGTATTCGCACACACAAGCTGCCTTGACTGCTGCCACCATCCCTGGCAGACTTCCCACCTCCAACTTGGTCTGCAGAAATGTCAGGATATTCTGGGCTGTTGCTGAGTGGGGTTCCACCTGGTGAGCTCTGCACCATGTGGTTAACACCTCCCAACGGTACAAATACATGCCCTAGTAGATGGGGCATGCATAGTCCTGACTCCAGGCTCTGGCAAGCCTATTGCTAGGAGGCTGTCCTGTTCAAGGGCCAGGCCACCAATCTGAGCCCTGCTGGGTAAGGGTGGGCGCTCCTGCTCGGAAAGAGTGTGAGCTCCTATGGCATCCCTTCCAGGAGAGGCGGGATCAACGAGAACCATGCCATGTGGGGCCAGCAGAATGAGTCTCACCCCTTCCACTTGAACCCACCGAAGGACTGGAACCCGGAAAGAGCGCTTCACAGACCAGCACATCACTTGGTTACATTGTAACCTTGGTTCTCTGATTGAAGAGATTATCTCTCCACTCCGTAAAATATTCCATGTGTACAGAGGTTGGGGGACAGTGAGAAGGGGAAAAGGCGTAAAGCAGACCACAGTTCAGATGATGAAGAAAAGTGAGACAGGTAAAACGTGACTCTGCAGGAGTTTACTGTGTTAAAGGACTGAATAGAAATGATGATGGTTAAATCAGGATGTACAACGCTGGAGGGTTCAGAGGTCAATAACTATCAGTGACTGAAGATAGTGATGTCATCATCAGTGCAGGAAGGTGTCGACCTTTAAGAGGTGTGTAAAACCTGATGAAGGTGTAACTGAGCCATCAGAGATTTTAGGATAAAGTCAGAGAGATGTCACAGTGTCATCTGCATAGAGTCACACTTTAAAGCACTTGCCACGCCAATGTTTACTCTGGTTGTGTTTCTGTCTCGGTCCAACTCTTTCTCTTTAGCTTGCTTCTCCTCATGTCTCTTCTTCAGTTTAACGCTCTTTGTAGTGTCAGCCTCGTTGGCAGAGGAGGGACTGGCAGTTTGTTCATTCCTGGTGGTTGTTTTTCAGCCTTTGTGGACACAAACCGGCTGACGCTGCGCACACTGAACAGATTTAACTTGACCATGTGAGCATGCGCGGAGGAGTGGTGCTGCGCAGCGTGTGATTGACAGCAGCCTGAGAGACTGCTCGGCTCTGATTGGTTGTTGTGTTTCGGGAGGTTGGATTCTTACACATGCCATTAGGAGCAGGAGGAGGAGCCATTAGGAGGAGCCAGAGGAACAGATTATCTCTCTCATGTACGACTGCATGTTTAAAGCGACAGTCTGAGCAAATATGACAAAAAGTTAGTTTTAATAATGTTACCTGCTGCAGCTTTAAAGAGACTAAAACAACCAGAGTCATACCTTTGTAAGAATGATGATAAAGTTATGAGAATTAAGTCATAATCCTGTATTTTATTGTTCAATTATATTTTCTGAGACTCAGTTTTTTTGGATTGCTTACACACTAAAATTAAAAGTAGTACACTATTAGCAAAACCTTACACTCAAGAAGCAAAACATCAGCCCATATTTGCACAACTATAAGCACATTGTCAACCTCACACTTGTTGCAAAACTCTACACACAGTGATTTGCAAAACACTAAACACACTTAACATACATTACACACAAAAATCTATCATGAAGTCACTTCCTTGCAATACCAAAGCACTGACTGTCAAATTACCACACCGTCCAACCAATTGGTTCAACACAGTCATCAGGTGTGCAAACACTCGTTTGCTTAATTGTAGACACACCAATCAGGTGTATAAGCACTATAAAAAGCAGCAGGTGAGTTCATCGGTCTTCAAGCACAATGGAAAGAGTCAGAGAAAGAGTAAGACGAGGAGGAGAACGAGGAGAACGAGGAGGACGAGGAGGAGGACGAGGAGGAGGAGGAAGGGGAGGAAGAGGAATCAACAGAGGAGGAATCAACAGAGGAAGAGGAAGAGATGGAGGCCATGCTGGAGGTAGAGGTAGAGGTAGAGGAAGAGGAAGAGGAAGACAAGAAGGTGCTCAAAGAGGACCGAATCTGACAAATGAGATCCGCGCAACACTGGTTGACCACGTTGTCAACCACGGCCTGACGCTGAGGGAGGCTGGACTGCGAGTACAGCCAAATCTAAGCCGATATACAGTGGCAAGTGTGATGAGAACATTTCGACTGGAAAATAGGTATTGTAAAAATATCATCATATCAAAAACATCTGCACGGTTTCAGTAACTGCTTACAGTACTGTATTCTATGCACTATCAGCACTTCTGTTACCTTTTCCTGTGAAATTACTGTACTATTGTATACTGTTTTTTTTTTCTACATAGGATTTAGGGTCAGGAACGACAAGGGGGAAGGCCTCCTATGTTCACAGAACAGCAAGAGAGGGAGATAGTAAACATGGTTTTGGCCAACAATGCTATAACACTCAATCAGCTCCAAGCTAACATTGTCAATAACCACGCCATTTTCAACGATATCCATCAGGTCTCAACATCAACACTGGCACGCATCCTAAAAAAAAAACATATTCAAATGAAGCAAATTTATCGAGTGCCTTTCGAGCGCAATTCCGAAAGGGTGAAACGACTGCGGCATGATTATGCAGAGGTATGTATTCACTTTAGCAGTGTGATCTTGCATACTGTCTCTTAATCTTTTACTGTACTGTAATATGTATACTAGATCTACACTGAACTACACAATTTTGCCTGACACTGTTTTTCAGAGAGTTTTACGAATGGATGGAGAGGAGATCCAGCATGAGTTCATTTACGTAGATGAGGCTGGGTTCAACCTGACGAGAACACGAAGGAGGGGAAGAAACATCATTGGCCACAGGGCTATAGTCAATGTCCCAGGGCAACGTGGGGGTAATATAACACTCTGTGCAGCCATTACACAGAATGGGGTCCTCCACCGCCATGCCCATATGGGCCCTTACAACACAGCACTCATACTTACATTCTTGGACCAATTGCACAACATAACAGCAGCAAATCAAATCGATCATATGCAATACATTGTTGTCTGGGACAATGTGTCTTTCCACCGCTCTGCTCTGGTTCAGAACTGGTTTCAGCAACATCCACATTTCACCGTCCTATATCTTCCACCATACTCTCCATTCCTCAACCCTATAGAAGAGTTTTTCTCGGCATGGCGGTGGAAGGTATATGATCTCCGTCTCCAGGCTGAGGTACCCCTCATCCAAGCCATGGAGGAGGCCTGTGACCAGATGGAGGTAGCAGCAATGCAAGGATGGATTCGTCATTCAAGACGTTTCTTTCCAAGGTGTCTTGCTAATGACAACATTGCCTGCGATGTTGATGAAATTCTCTGGCCAGATCCAGCTAGGCGAAGAGACAATGTCTAGTTTTTTTTTTTTTGGTTTTTTTTTAACTTACAATACGTAAAGTGACGTTTTGTTACAGTATTATGAATCTCCATGTCAACATTTTGGGCGTGTTGAGAAATAAATGAGTTTCTTCAGTCTGCAACATTGGTCTTGTGTAGTGTTTGGTGAATTTACATTATATTTGTACTTTGTTGATAGTAGCCTACTCTAATCATAGGGAAGTAGAAGTGCTAAAAGTGTTTTAGGTTTATCACAGCAGAGTGTAACTCATGCAAACAGAGTATAGTAATGTGAAACGTGTGTGTTTCATATGGTAACAAAGTGTGGTTTTTAAAAAGAAGTGTATAGTTTTTACAAGAGTGTTTAATTTTGCAAAGGATCTGTAGTGTTTTGCTAATTGGGTGTGTGGTTGTGCTAATTGTGTGTAGTGTTTTGAAAACACGGGCCCTGTTTTGAAAATCGTGCTTAAGCAATCAAAAAAAACTGTAATTCAAAATGTCTCGAGATAAAAATAATATGAGAATAAAAACAAAAGAATCAAGTCAAACTACAGTAGTAATATTCCCAGAGTAAAATGCAAATCAATTATTACATTAAAAAGTGATTTATTGTCTCTGTTATGTTGAGTAAAGAGCGTCCTTAACTCCGTCCGACAGTAACATCCATCACACTGATCTCTGACCTTCAACCACAGATCTGTTATTCAGATGTTTAAACCAGCAGAACATGAAGACAGATTATAATAACCAACAGAAATAAACATCACTTGACAGACAGACAGAAGTAGATAATTGTAAGGCTGTTAAATAAACCTGCAGGGAGACGTTTCATCAGAATAAACGTTATGTTTCCTCTTTATGTTTCCGCAGGTTCATTGTATTCTTTTTAACTCAAACTGTCTGCTGCTCTCACCTGTTAGTCTGTCTGTAGAGGTGTAAAAAGAATAAATACAAATCTCAGTTCTCTACTGAAGCAGACATAATGTGTTAATGTGTGTTTGAAGTGTATATTATCTGTTCTTACATTAAAGCTGATTTAATGTGTTAATATTGAGTTCAGTGTATTCCCTGTGCCTCGCCTGCAGTAATGTGATGTTCAGAGTCCTGACAGACTCTCAGAGCTGCAGGCTGAGCTCGACCTCTCTGCCTCCTCTTCCTCTCTGACTCTTTGTCCTTTTATTACCATCATAAATCCTCTGAATCTGTCTGAGACTCAGTTTACGGCTGATAAAATATCCTGAACATGCAGTGACAAACTGCAGGAAACACTGAGTCTTTAGGATGTCCTCATATTCCTTTACAGTTTTTTTTGATTGCTTAAGCACGATTTTCAAAACAGGGCCCGTGTTTTCAAAACACTACACACAATTAGCACAACCACACACCCAATTAGCAAAACACTACAGATCCTTTGCAAAATTAAACACTCTTGTAAAAACTATACACTTCTTTTTAAAAACCACACTTTGTTACCATATGAAACACACACGTTTCACATTACTATACTCTGTTTGCATGAGTTACACTCTGCTGTGATAAACCTAAAACACTTTTAGCACTTCTACTTCCCTATGATTAGAGTAGGCTACTATCAACAAAGTACAAATATAATGTAAATTCACCAAACACTACACAAGACCAATGTTGCAGACTGAAGAAACTCATTTATTTCTCAACACGCCCAAAATGTTGACATGGAGATTCATAATACTGTAACAAAACGTCACTTTACGTATTGTAAGTTAAAAAAAAACCAAAAAAAAAAAAACTAGACATTGTCTCTTCGCCTAGCTGGATCTGGCCAGAGAATTTCATCAACATCGCAGGCAATGTTGTCATTAGCAAGACACCTTGGAAAGAAACGTCTTGAATGACGAATCCATCCTTGCATTGCTGCTACCTCCATCTGGTCACAGGCCTCCTCCATGGCTTGGATGAGGGGTACCTCAGCCTGGAGACGGAGATCATATACCTTCCACCGCCATGCCGAGAAAAACTCTTCTATAGGGTTGAGGAATGGAGAGTATGGTGGAAGATATAGGACGGTGAAATGTGGATGTTGCTGAAACCAGTTCTGAACCAGAGCAGAGCGGTGGAAAGACACATTGTCCCAGACAACAATGTATTGCATATGATCGATTTGATTTGCTGCTGTTATGTTGTGCAATTGGTCCAAGAATGTAAGTATGAGTGCTGTGTTGTAAGGGCCCATATGGGCATGGCGGTGGAGGACCCCATTCTGTGTAATGGCTGCACAGAGTGTTATATTACCCCCACGTTGCCCTGGGACATTGACTATAGCCCTGTGGCCAATGATGTTTCTTCCCCTCCTTCGTGTTCTCGTCAGGTTGAACCCAGCCTCATCTACGTAAATGAACTCATGCTGGATCTCCTCTCCATCCATTCGTAAAACTCTCTGAAAAACAGTGTCAGGCAAAATTGTGTAGTTCAGTGTAGATCTAGTATACATATTACAGTACAGTAAAAGATTAAGAGACAGTATGCAAGATCACACTGCTAAAGTGAGTACATACCTCTGCATAATCATGCCGCAGTCGTTTCACCCTTTCGGAATTGCGCTCGAAAGGCACTCGATAAATTTGCTTCATTTGAATATGTTTTTTTTTTAGGATGCGTGCCAGTGTTGATGTTGAGACCTGATGGATATCGTTGAAAATGGCGTGGTTATTGACAATGTTAGCTTGGAGCTGATTGAGTGTTATAGCATTGTTGGCCAAAACCATGTTTACTATCTCCCTCTCTTGCTGTTCTGTGAACATAGGAGGCCTTCCCCCTTGTCGTTCCTGACCCTAAATCCTATGTAGAAAAAAAAAACAGTATACAATAGTACAGTAATTTCACAGGAAAAGGTAACAGAAGTGCTGATAGTGCATAGAATACAGTACTGTATGCAGTTACTGAAACCGTGCAGATGTTTTTGATATGATGATATTTTTACAATACCTATTTTCCAGTCGAAATGTTCTCATCACACTTGCCACTGTATATCGGCTTAGATTTGGCTGTACTCGCAGTCCAGCCTCCCTCAGCGTCAGGCCGTGGTTGACAACGTGGTCAACCAGTGTTGCGCGGATCTCATTTGTCAGATTCGGTCCTCTTTGAGCACCTTCTTGTCTTCCTCTTCCTCTTCCTCTACCTCTACCTCTACCTCCAGCATGGCCTCCATCTCTTCCTCTTCCTCTGTTGATTCCTCCTCTGTTGATTCCTCTTCCTCCCCTTCCTCCTCCTCCTCGTCCTCCTCCTCGTTCTCCTCGTTCTCCTCCTCGTCTTACTCTTTCTCTGACTCTTTCCATTGTGCTTGAAGACCGATGAACTCACCTGCTGCTTTTTATAGTGCTTATACACCTGATTGGTGTGTCTACAATTAAGCAAACGAGTGTTTGCACACCTGATGACTGTGTTGAACCAATTGGTTGGACGGTGTGGTAATTTGACAGTCAGTGCTTTGGTATTGCAAGGAAGTGACTTCATGATAGATTTTTGTGTGTAATGTATGTTAAGTGTGTTTTGTGTTTTGCAAATCACTGTGTGTAGAGTTTTGCAACAATTGTGAGGTTGACAATGTGCTTATAGTTGTGCAAATATGGGCTGATGTTTTGCTTCTTGAGTGTAAGGTTTTGCTAATAGTGCACTACTTTTAATTTTAGTGTGTAAGCAATCCAGAAAAACTGTAAAGGTTTATTTCTCTTGTTCCATCAAGGAGCTGCTTTAATTAATTTCATTAGAGTGAAAATCAAAGACATGTCAATCCTCTGAGGGGACGAGTTTCTGATAATTAAACAAACAACAGCACTGAAGAGTAAAACAGGATATGTGCAGGTTTCATTTCAAACTCACCGACGACTGTTTCCAGCAGGAAAAGATAAAACACTACAATAACCACAATATGAGACGAAACTCATATTATGAGTCTAAACTGAGTCGTTTTTTTATGATCAACCATGAACATTTCATTTTTTGAAGCATTATTTTTCTGGTTAGATCGTGGCTCCCTAAAAACAGGTATTTGGAGGCGGGGCCTAACGTCCTCACAGAGTGATGTGTCTGATGTGTGCTCTTGCTGAAATATATTAATATTTAGACTAAATTATGTCCAACAACAAGCAGGTAGGTTCAGCGAGTCACATAGGATGTTAGAGGTCTCCTGCACACAAAATAACACAGATAATAAAGGTATGACATATATACACTGTCATGTGAGGTATATCATACACACTGTCATGTGATGTATGACATATATACACTGTCATGTGATGTAAGACATATATGGCATATATACACTGTCATGTGATGTATGACATATTCACTGTCTTGTGATGTTTAACATACACACTGTCATGTGATGTATGACATATATGACATATATACACTGTCATGTGATGTATGACATATATACACTGTCATGTGATGTATGACATATATGACATATATACACTGTCATGTGATGTATGACATATATGACATATATACACTGTCATGTGATGTATGACATATATACACTGTCATGTGAGGTATATCATACACACTGTCATGTGATGTATGACATATACACTGTCATGTGATGTAAGACATATATGGCATATATACACTGTCATGTGATGTATGACATATTCACTGTCTTGTGATGTTTAACATACACACTGTCATGTGATGTATGACATATATGACATATATACACTGTCATGTGATGTATGACATATATGACATATATACACTGTCATGTGATGTATGACCTTTATGACATATATACACTGTCATGTGAGGTATATCATACACACTGTCATGTGATGTATGACATATATACACTGTCATGTGATGTATGACATATATGACATATATACACTGTCATGTGATGTATGACATATATACACTGTCTTGTGATCTTTAACATACACACTGTCATGTGATGTATGACATATACACACTGTCATGTGATGTATGACAAATACACTGTCATGTGATGTATGACATATACACTGTCTTGTGATGTTTAACATACACACTGTCTTGTGATGTTTAACATACACACTGTCTTGTGATCTTTAACATACACACTGTCATGTGATGTATGACATATACACTGTCTTGTGATGTTTAACATACACACTGTCATGTGATGTATGACATATACACTGTCTTGTGATGTTTAACATACACACTGTCATGTGATGTATGACATATACACTGTCTTGTGATGTTTAAAATACACACTGTCATGTGATGTTTAAAATAGACAGGTTCTCTGAGAAAAGGTTAAAAGTGTTTTATAATCATGTGATTTTTGAGTCCTTAAATGTCTTGTGATGTTACATTTGTTTTGTGGAGAATCAGACAGTGAGTCAGATAAGTTAACTGTTTATATTCACCTGACAAGAATCAACTCCTGAAGACAGTGACGCTCATATGTTAAACCTATTAATCAAAAATTCTCTGTCAATAAGTGTCAACACAAACGCGGACTCACAAACACATGTGAGCGCCTCACACTGTGTTACCTCAGTCAGTCAGAAGGTGGACTGTAATATGAGAACTAGACATGAAGCAGTGAGTGACAGACTCTCATCTCATTCTCATCTCATGAAGGTTGATGTTTATCAGGGTGTTTATATGTGGTTTCCATGGAGACGGAGAGCCACAGAGTAAAGACTTTAGTGTTTGACCTCTTCGATCATCTCTTCTTCAAACACACACACACACACACACACACACACAGTTAATGTGTCCTCTCTCTGTAGGATCTCCGAGCTACTTTAATAATATCCATTTATAATAATAATGGAAACAAACATCACTGAGAGCTCATAGCTCTAATGTGCACACAGTGAGTTTCCTCACAGAGCAACTAGCATGGCTCTAATTTTAAATTATTATATATTAATGATGAATAATTCGGGGCATCACTATGAATTATTACTATGATTTTTATTGACAGTTTCTCTGAGTAAATAAAGAACAGGATCACTGTGTGTGTCAGTGAGAAGAACAGACTGTAGTCACTCTGAACATCGAGCAGTCTAATTGTTTCTCACTCTGACATTTAAAGTCGAGGTGAAATGAAAAATGTCATTTGCTGCTAATGTTGCTAATGTCTCTTATGATGCCTATATTGCTATATCCAGGATGACCACCTCATTATTGTTCTGTTGCAGGACAGCAGACATGATTTTGCGGGACAATGCGGGACACATGGCAGCGAGAGGAATTACTGTTACAGTTTTTCTCGATTGCTTAAACACAATTTTGATCGTTTTGTTTTGTTTTGCAAAACACTACACACAATTAGCACACCCACAAACCCAATTAGCAAAACACCTCAGATCCTTTGCAAAATGAAACACTCTTGTAAAAACTATACACTAATTAATCAAAACCATATTTTGTTACCATATGAAACACACACATTGCATATGACTTAATTCTGTTTGTACCAGTTACACACTGCTGTTGAAAACCTTAAACACTTCTGGCTTATTCTGCTCCTGAGTGAATAGAGTAGTGTAGGTGAAGTACACAGTGAATTTGCAAAACATCGCCCAGATTTGCACCACTATAAACACAATGTCTGCTCACACTTTTTGCAAATCAAAGCACACAGTGATTTGCAAAACACTAAACACACTTATATGCATTAGACACCACACAAGACAAATGCTGCAGACTGATGAAAATGTAATTTATTTTTCTTCATATACTCAATTTAGTCAACATGGAGACTCAAAAAAAACAAAAATACATGTCCCAGTTTTCATGCCTCTGACAAACATAACATTTTATCCAGTACAAAAAAAAGAACAAAAAAATGAAAACACAGTACAGAAATTGCTACAGGTCGTCTCTTCGCCTAGCTGGATCTGGCCAGAGAATTTCATCGACATCGCAGGCAATATCCTCATTCACAAGACAGCGTGGAAAGAATCGTCTTGAATGCAGAATCCGTCCTTGTATGGCTGTGAGCTGAATCTGGTCACAGGCCTCCTCCATGGCCTGAATGAGGGGTACCCGAGCCTGGGGCTGGAGATCATAAACCCTCCACCGCCATGCCGAGAAAAACTCCTCAATTGGGTTCAAAAAAGGAGAATACGGTGGCAGGAATAGGCCTGTGAAATGTGGATGTTGCTGAAACCAGTTCTGGACCAGAGCAGAGCGGTGGAATGATACATTGTCGCAGATGACAATGTATTGCATCTGGTGCATGTTGTTAACTGCTGTGAGGTTGTATAATCTGTCCAAAAATGTGAGGATGTTAGGTGTTCTGTATGGACCCATGTTGGCATGACGGTGGAGGACCCCATTCTGGGTAATTGCAGCACAAAGGGTGATGTTACCCCCACGTTGCCCCGGGACACTGATAATTGCCCTCTGGCCAATTATGTTTCTTCCTCTCATTCTCACCTTTGAGAGGTTGAACCCTGCCTCATCAATATATATGAATTCATGTGGAATTGGCTCAGCATCCATTTGTAAAACTCTCTGAAATACAGTGAAAGACAAGATTGTGTAGTTCAGCATAAATTTAGTGTACAGTACATTTACATGTTAAAAGGTTATGTGTGCAGTATGCAACATCAGAGTGCTAAAGTGAACAATACATACCTCCACAGACTCATGCCGCAGCTGTTTGACCCTCTCCGAGTTCCGTTCAAAAGGCACTCGATATATCTGCTTCATCTGCACCTGATGTGTCTTCAGGATGCGTGCTATTGTGGACAGAGAGACCTGATTCACATTATGAAAAATGGTTTGGTCTCCAATAATGGATTTCACGGAGCCTTATGGCATTATTTGCCAAAACCATATTCACAATCTCTCTCTCCTGCTGTTGTGTAAAAATGGGCGCCCTTCCTCCTTGTCATACTCGACCCTCAATCCTATGTAGAACAAAATACATGTAACCTACTGTAAAATGTCACAGGAAGGGGTATCAAAAGTGCTGATATGGTGCATACAATAAGCAGCTGTAAACAGGTTATTTTTTTTACCTGTTTTCTTGTCTAAATGCCCTTATGACAGATGCCACTGTGTATCTGCTGAGATTTGGTTGAACTCTCAGTCCAGCCTCCCTCAGCGTCAATCCATGGTTCACTACATGGTCCACAAGAGTTGCGCGAATTTCGTTGCTTAAATTTGATCCTCTTCTTCTTTCAGCTTCACCTCCTCCTGCTGCAGGTCTTCCTCTTCCTCTTCCTCTTCCTCTTCCTCTACCTCCACCTCGGCCTCTACCTCTGGCACGGCCTCTGCCTCTTCCTCTTCCTCTTTCTCCTCCTCCTCCTCCCTCACTCTTCTCCTTCCTTCCATTTTGGTTGAAGATAGGTGAACTTACCTGCTGCATATTTATAGTGCTTAAACCTGATTGGTGTGTCTACAATTAAGCAATCTTGTGTTTGCGCACCTGATGGCTGTGTTTAACCAATTGGCACATAGGTGTGGTAATTTGACAGTCAGTGCTTTAGAATTGCAAGGAAGTGACATCTTGATGTACGTCTGTGTGTAATGCATACAAGTGTGTTTAGTGTTTTGCAATTCACTGTGTGTATTGTTTTGCAAAAAGTGTGAGCTGACTTATTGCGCTTATAGTGGTGCAAATCTGGGCCGAGTTTTGCTCCTTGAGTGTAAGGTTTTGATAATTGTGTAATACTTTTGATTTTAGTGTTTATTCAATCGTGAAAAAACTGTATTAGGCTCTGTGAATATTGATTTTATTGTCGCGTTCCACTCAAAGAGGCAGCTGACACACCCGAAAAAATGCTGCAGAATTAATTTTTAGTTACAGTCTTACAACAGCAACAACAGAAACGACAACAACAAAGACAACAACACAAGATTACTGTTTGAAATTCAAAAAATTCATTTATTAATAAGAGCGATCACATTTTTAAGTATAGCAGAGCGCTAAATATCTTTTGAACTGAATGATTTGAAGCCCACTGAAAGCAAATTAAATGGGAGCGCCAGATAAAAATTCCATGAATTGATTTTCGATGACTTTACAAATACATTTGAACACCTCAGTTTAAATTGGACAGGCTCAACCACAAAATAAATTAATACATGAACAAATGGAAGACTTGTTCAAAGTTGCCATTGAACGAACTATGATAGACAGCAACTCTGGTCAAAAACATATTGGCAGACCTGATGAGGAGGAGGAGGAGGAGGCCCTCTCCCCCAGGACACATTGATCATTTAAATAAACTCTGCTCTTAGCACTGAAGATGGAACATTTAAAGTAACCTATTTGACCCCACTAACATGTGTTTCCACTCTCACCCTTTGTTTGCTGTGTAGAGAGAGCTGCCCCTTCCCTGCGCCACTTTATAGTTTTTTTTACGAAGCTCACTTTCTTTTTCTTTCTTGTGTTTTGTTTTGTTTGTTTTTGTTTGTTTAAATTTACAACCAGGGTCCGTTTCAGAAAGGAGGTTCAACAAACCCTCAGTCTAATCTCGGACTGTGCTCCAGCTGAACCTACTCAGGGTTGATCGAACTAACTCAGATCAGCTGTTCTGAAACCAAAAGGCGACTTTCAGGTCAGGGTAAATCCGTCAGCCCGGGGTTAGACTGAGGGTTTGTTGAACGACGACTGCGCATTTTTAAACAACAACAGTTACTGGGGGGAACAGTATTGGGAGTTACATGGTTCATAAATAAATCACATTTTTACTTCAAAAGAATGAAAAAATAAATAAATGCGGGACATTTGCTGTGATTTGGAGAATGTGGCGGGATGCCGGACAAACGTCCCAATTTCAGGATTGTCCCACAAAATGCGTGACAGGTCGTCAACCTACTTATGTCTGCACAGATTTAACAAAGTGTTACAGTCTCACAGAGGTCACAGAGGTCCCACTGGTCACACAGGTCAATGAGGTCGATCTTTGTTTATAGTTTGAGGTTGAATGTAAAATAATACGTTTAATAATAATAAGGAACAACAACACAAGGTTATAACTCTGCTGAACAATGAGGAGAAACATGAGTCACTACTAAATCTAATAAGAAAGGGTGTGTGTGTGTGTGTGTGTGTGTGTGTGTGTGTGTGTGTGTGTGTGTGTGTTTGTGCTATTGACATCAACGCATGTGAGGTCATTTTTTTTCTTTAAGGGAGAGTTCAGCTGCAAAAGGAGGAAACACCTGCCCCCCCCCCACACACACACACACTCACACGGTTATAAACACAGGGCAGGAGGAGGAGGAGGAGGAGGAGGAGGAGGAGGAGTTTCCTCTCCATAAAGAACATCATTATTCTTTCTTTAGCTCCGATTGTTTCCTCTGTGACGCCGGGAGGGAATCATTTACCTCCATGTGAGAGGATCAGAAACACTCTGTGACAGAGAGACTGAACTGAACTGCTGCTCTGAGACACACTGAAGGTTTACCTCATGTTAAAAGGTGAGTGTGTGTGTGTGTGTGTGTGTGTGTGTGTTGTTTAAACACACTCTGAACTCTGTCCTAAAACAGCAGAACAGTAATGTATAATAGCTGCTGTCAAAGACACAGACATGACCCCACACTGACCTTTAGGTCCGTCCACAAGGATCAATAAAGATATTGAATATCTCATTTAATATATGTGTGTGTGTGTGTGTGTGTGTGTGTGTGTATGTGTGTGTTTGTATGTGTGTATGTGTGTATGGGCTCTGACAGAATACATATATTTAACAAAGACATACAGCCATCAGTGAGTCGTTCATCATGAGCTGTGACTGTTAGAGGAAGTGATGAAGATGTTTTCTGCAGGATGTTGACAAGAATTAGATTCTGCAGGAAACAGGAAGTCTTAATGAAGCCCTCAGTCCTGCTGAGCTGAAATCAATTATAATTCTAACACACACACAGGCACACGCACACACACACACACGCACACACACACACACACACCCTGCACGCACACAGGCTCTTTGTGATGTTTGTATCAGTGTGTATTTCACTGTGTGTTGCTGCAATCAGCCTCCTTTAAGTGTTTTATTACACACACACACACGCATGCATGCACACACGCACGCACGCACGCACACACACACACACACACACACACACACACACATACACATACACACACACACACACACACACACACACACACACACACACACTCACACACACACCTTCCAGCTTCAGTTTAAATTATTTTGAACACATTATAAACTTGACACATTAAAGTATTTAACTCCTCACAGCTGATTCAGGGTCAGTCCTCTCTGTCAGCTGATTTTCTTTTTAACCACGTCTGGTTAGACTTTCAAAGTAAAGCATTAATAAACATTATCTTGTATCATTTTCAAAATAAGACAGCTGCAAATGTTTGAGTTTGGTATGTGGAACAATCGTTACCTTGTGGTTAACAATGACAAAGTCACAGTTACAGGAGAAGATCATAGTTTGGGTTTAATACGTGATAATGTTCGTACAATAGTTACATAACAATGTGAGCATCTAGGCAAGGCAAGTTTATTTATACAGCACATTTTCAGCAACAAGACAATTCAGAGTGCTTTACACAGAACTACAAAAGCAAAGAAACACATCATAAAACAGGACATTAAAAAGCAAAGTGAAGATAAACTAAAAACAGCTAAAACAGAAGCCAAAATATAAAAAGATCAGAGTTTAAGCTGCAGTGCAGATATAAATAATTAGAACAGTTATTAAAACAAATGTATTAAAATAGTTTAATAAAAAGAGTCTTCAGGCTTGGTTGAAAAGAAGTGAGTGTTTCAGCAGACCTGCTGCTCCATGTTTGGTTCTGACTCTGGGGACAGTAAGCACACCTGTCCCTGACGACCTGAGGGGTCTGGATGGTTCGTACTGTGTCAGGAGATCACAAATATATTTTGGCCCTTGACCGTTCAGCGCTTTGTAAACCAGCAGTAGTACTTTGAAGTCTATTCTCTGACAGACAGGGAGCCAGTGTAAAGACCTCAGAGCTGGAGTGATGTGATCTACTTTCTTGGTCTTAGTGAGGACTCGAGCAGCAGCGTTCTGAACCAGCTGCAGTTGTCTGATTGATTTTTTAGGGAGACCTGTAAAGACACTGTTACAGTAACCGAGTCGACTGAAGATCTAAATATCATCTTCTGACAACAGACCAACACAGACTGTTCTCAGCTTAACCCAACAGGCAGCTGGACTTGGTTGAAGTTCTTGAAGACGTTTCACCTCTCATCCAAAATGTTCTTCAGTTCTGAACTGACTGGTGGACGGAGCTAGAAATATAAGCCTCTTTAGGTCACTAGTATGCTAATAGATGTTAGCATTATTAGCTAGAAATATAAGCCTCTGTAGGTCACTAGTATGCTAATAGATGTTAGCATTATTAGCTAGAAATATAAGCCTCTGTAGGTCACTAGTATGCTAATCAATGTTAGCATTATTAGCTAGAAATATAAGCCTCTGTAGGTCACTAGTATACTAATAGATGTTAGCATTATTAGCTAGAAATATTAGCCTCTGTAGGTCACTAGTATGCTAATAGATGTTAGCGTTATTAGTTAGAAGTATAAGCCTCTGTAGTTCACTAGTATGCTAATAGATGTTAGCGTTATTAGTTAGAAGTATAAGCCTCTGTAGGTCACTAGTATGCTTTTCGATGTTAGCATTATTAGCTAGAAATATAAGCCTCTGTAGGTCACTAGTATACTAATAGATGATAGCATTATTAGCTAGAAATATAAGCCTCTGTAGGTCACTAGTATGCTAATCGATGTTAGCATTATTAGCTTGAAATATAAGCCTCTGTAAGTCTCTAGTATGCTTATCAACGTAGCATTATTAGCTTGAAATATAAGCCTCTGTAGGTCATTAGTATGCTAATAGATGTTAGCATTCTTACAGAGGCCGTCTAACCCTGACCCCCTCACACCTCCACACGAAAGGATCTATAGAAGTGAACCTACAGAGTCCTGATGTGAAGCTTTGGATCATCTAGCTGCTGTACCCCCCCACCCCCCTCAGTCTATCATCAGATTTATTATAGGGACCTTTGTTTACGTCACTCTGAATGATCACAGTGTGTTTGTGTTGCCGTGTTTCATTTAAAGGTCAGTTTAGCCTCTCATCCACTTCCTGTCAGAGTGATCAACAGTCAGTGTTACACCAAATCAAACTGCCTTTACTTACAGCAAGACTGAAGGAACTTTACATGTAACAAGCGGAGTTACTCCACATCTTCTGTCCCCATGGTAACGGCAGACGTGCCCCCTGGGGTTTGTTATAATCATATATATTAATTCTGCAGCCTCCTGCTCCTCAGCCTTAAGAGTGTTGATGTTGTTTTCATCACATGCCAAAAGAACATGTGATTAAACCCACCTCTGTGATCTAATACAGACATCCCTCTGCTTCTTCACTGATCATCAACTTTGCACATTTACTGAGACCAGAAAAGATTAAAGAAACATGAGATTGAATCATATGTTTGTGTTATCGAGCTAGCATCATAATCAGGATAAGTCTGCTGTGTTCACCTGAATATCTGTGAACTGAATGATTGTGTTATTCTGCTGTTTTCCCAGAACACACGTTACACGTGTGTTTCAGTGCCACACTGCCCCTGCTGTTACAGACAGGAATTGCTTCTGTAGGGGGACGGGGCAGGTGTCAGTGTGTGTGTGTGTGTGTGTGTGCGTGTGTGTATGTGTGTGTGTGCGTGTGTGTATGTGTGCGAGGCTGCCGAGACAAAACTTTTTCATCAACACAGCCAACGACTCAGCAGACACTGAGCTCAGACACATTTAAACACAAGAAGACATTTAAACTGAGAGCTGCTGTGAGGAGACGCTGTGTGTGTGCAGACTCTTAGCTCTTATCACCTCCTCCCCCTCCTCCTCCTCCTCCTCCTCTGTCTGCAGGTTAATCTCTCTCATAAGAGTGTAATCAGGTGAAATAAAAGCTCCTTCCTCCTCCTCTGCCTCCTCAATCCCTCAGTCACAGCCTGTCAAACCAGACGTCTGCTAAATACTCACCTATTTTCAGGTTGAACTCGTCCTGAAACGTTCTACAGGGTGAGTGTTAGCAGTTAACAGTTTGAGCAGTTAACAGTATGAGCAGGCAGAACATTTTGGGATCCAGGCTGGTGTAAATGTGTGATCCTGTCAGAGACGTTGTGCAGCAGATATCATCAGAGAGATTCAGCAGTGCATAAATATGGACTCAGTGTGTTTGATGCCCACAGGCTCTGGTGAGGAAATGCTTTTGTGATATTTGCATAATGGACGTCTGTCTGCTTAGGTTAGCTTCTGCTACTGAATTATGACACAAATAAACATTTAAACCAGCTGATAAATGTGTATATGAATACACAGAGAGTCACTGTGACTGACTTTACCCCTGCAGAGCCACAGCTGAAGAGACAGGAAGAGAAGGGTTATAAGTGACTGGGAACAACAGTGTGTGTGTGGGTGTGTGTGTGTGTGTGTGTGTGTGTGTGTGCCTTATATGTTTTCTCCCAGAGTAATTTTAATGAACAGATTAGCGTTAGTTGATAGCACTGATAGCAGAGTGAGTCTGTGATGACACATTACAGTAATGAGATGAAAACTGTATGTTTACTGACAGATCTGATATATCTTACATCTGAATACAGTTAGCTGTTAGAGAGCGCCCTCTGATGGCCAACGTGTGAAAATGTCTCTTATTCTCATTTAACCTGCAGATCATCTGATTAATTTAATACAATCAAGACTTCTGTTTTTGGTGTGTGTGTGTGTGTGTGTGTGTGTGTGATATAAATGTACAACTCCCGGATTTCAAAATAAAAGCATGCAATTCGGCTTTATGTGTAATCTCCTGAAGGCCGTCAGTAACTTTGTTTTTAAAAACGACACACTAATATCACAAAATGGGACACTTCCTCCTTTGTTGGTTGTATGAATGCATGAATATAGAAATACAATATAATATAGAATATAATATAGAACTTGATCATCGTTTGGCAACAATGACTTTTGTTCTGAAAGTACATTCCGGAAGACGCTGTGACGTTGCTTCGCTGCGTTGCTAAGCAACCTAATGAAATAATTTGTCAGATCCCGTTAAATGAGACGTTCAAAGACAGAAGAAGTCATGAGGTGAGTTACTGTTAAACTTACGGTTAAATATTCTGTTTTCTCGTTCTTTAGCTGTTTAACTCTGTCTGTTATCAGTGAATTAAACTTTTAATGTATTTTATATCAAATCACGCCGCTTATTAAACAACTTTCTGCGTGTTGAAGCCTGTTCTATGAAGCTAACGTTAGCTACCCGTAATTAAATTTTTTTAGGACGACTTAGCGTTAGCTTCCTCACAAAACCGATTTAACAGTTAATCCAAAAAAGAAAGAGTTAATACGACTTTTTCATTCTGTTCTACTCCACCTTTTAATGTTCAGATAACATGAAGGCTTTCTAATTTATTCAACTTAAAGTACAGTGTGACCTCTGTGACAGTTAACCAAATCACATCACAGCAGTTATGACTTCGTTGTCAGTAAACACTTTAACTTTTAACATCTTTATGTTATATTTTAGATTTATTTATAACAAAGGATCAAACTGTGTAACATGATCTCTTTGTGTTTACTGTCTTCATCAGTTAAATAGCTGATAACTGTAATTGTTCAGGTAGCTGATTAAAAGTAAAAAGAAGCAGAACAACAGCCAGTAAATACTGTAAATAAAGTTTATAATAATAATAAATCTGCAGAGTACTTAAATACAGAAACTGTAGATCTTTGTGTGTTAACTGCTCCACACAGCTCAATTAAACAAACTTTATATGAACTTAACAAAAGCAGACACAAACTGTCTGACTGCTCCTCATCCTCAGCTCAAGCTTCCGGGAGGAGGGGCTGCAGGAGGAGGCACGGGAGCTCCAGCAGGACAAGCTGAAGCAGGAGGGGCTGCAGGAGGAGGCTCGACAGGAGCACCAGCAGGAGGGGCTGCAGGAGGAGGCTCCACAGGACCACCAGGAGGAGGAGCTGAAGCAGGAGGGGCTGCAGGAGGAGGCTCCACGGGAGCTCCAGCAGGACAAGCTGAAGCAGGAGGGGCTGCAGGAGGAGGCTCGACAGGAGCACCAGCAGGAGGGGGCTCCACAGGACCACCAGGAGGAGGAGCTGAAGCAGGAGGGGCTGCAGGAGGAGGCTCCACAGGAGCACCAGCAGGAGGAGCTGAAGCAGGAGGGGCTGCAGGCGGAGGTCCAGCAAAAGGACCTACAGAAGGAGGCGCTGCAGCAAGAGGAACTTGAGCAGGAGGAGGTCCACAAGGAGCAGTTCCAGCAAGAGAAGCCCCAACAGGAAATCCTGCAGCAGGAGGAGCTGCACAAAGAGGAGCCTCATGAGGGGGAGCTACATCAGGAGGACCTCATGCAGGAGGAGCTGCAGCAGACAGCAGCCTGCATCATTCAGCAGGCCTGGAGGAGACATGTAGGAGCTGCTGCTATGGACACACACACTGATACACACACAGACACAGACATAGACACGCACTCTGATACATGCACAAAGTAAACAGTTAAACTGTTTCTCCTCCTTCTCCTCCTCCTCTCACAGATGTTGATTCTCCTCCTCTCAGGTCTTAGCTGCTGATGTTAGACAAACAATATAAAAATGTATTTTGGTAATGTGCTAATGTGTTGTCTTGTATGTGTAAACCTACTTGGCAATAAACCCTGATTCTGATTAAAAGTGTTCAGTGTTAGTGTTATTCAGTGCTATAATCTGTCTATGTAATCTCTCTGACATGTGACATGATCAAACTGATTCTAACATGAGAGACTCAGGGTGTCTTTGAATGTCTCCTCATTTGTCCTCATCTGTTCATACAGTCCTCTGTGTGTAACATGTATATGTTACTGTTTCAGTGTCTGCTGTTCACTGTGAGGATGAACTGCTCTCTTACAAGAACACTGTGTGAACATACTGTGTATTACTTGATCCTGCATGAGTGGGTTAGGTAACACATATTGTGTTTGAAATTAAGGCTATAATTTTTAGCTGAGGCTATACGACTACAGCAGAAATCCTCTGTCAAAACATCATGTGGGATGGAAAAGAGGGGGCACCCGGATTTGAACCGGGGACCTCTTGATCTGCAGTCAAATGCTCTACCACTGAGCTATACCCCCGTTGTAAAACGCTGTATTATCTTCTCAATTTAACTAAAACTGTGAGCAGTGTTTGTGCTGCTGTTGCGCTAAAAGCTGGTGGGAATGCATTTCACATTACAAGATAATTAAAAACAGGCCGTATACATTTACAGCACACGAATCTTTGTTACGACGTCATTTTTAATATTGAATTGAACACAACCCCGGCTTGTACCGGATGTGTCGTCATGAAAACGCGACCAAACCGGATATTTAACTTTGTGTAAAAGAAAGTGGAAGAAACGGAATCACAATGGTACGGTTGCTGTTTTATATTTCAAATTATAATTAACGTGAATGTTCTCATTTTAATAACAATGCCGTTGTTTTGTATAGATGAACTTATTTTAACCTCACTGCCGGCTCCTCTGTCTTCTCTCTGTCCTCTGATATCCGCTAGTTGTGAATTTGATTAGTCACTCGAGCTAATGCTAGTTAGCGCTTAGCTCTGACTGTATTAACCGTGTAATTTTAGCTTCAGGCGTTTCTTGTTTAATATCATGTTTTAACAGTGAATGTGTATTTCTCCAGAACTCCAGAGGACTTCGCTCCCAGCTGAAGGACAGTGTGCCTGTAGCGGGCTTCTGTCCGCAGGGATCTTACGGCGTGCAGGACTCCCTGAGAGGAGGGTGAGACTCGTGTTACATCTAATGTAGAAGTGATACCTTCTCCTACCGTGGTGGTAGAACATACATATGTTATGTCAGATTAGAACAGGGGTGGCCAACCCTGCTCCTGGAGAGCTACCTTCCTGCATGTTTTAGGTTTCTCCGCACTCTAACACACCTGATTTGAATGTTTTGCTCATAATCAATCCCCTGAGAAGCTTCAGTTGGTTGATAACGAGCAGATCATTCAAATCAGGTGTGTTAGAGTATGGAGAAAGCTAAAACATGCAGGAAGGTAGCTCTCCAGGACCTGGGTTGGCCACACCTGGATTAGAACAATGATTGTTGAAGTTGCGTTTTTGGAACTATATTAACATTGAAACTCGTTAAGTGTCACTGAACCGGTTAACAGCACCATTTACCTTCTTTATGGTTAATGACTCAGACCTTTTTATTCAGCTAGACTCCTCTAGCTCTGCTTTTACAGCCTGTGTTAAAAGTTTTGGCTTAAATGGCATGTATGTGCTTAGAAACAGCCGTAACTAATGAACGGGTTAAATAACCTGCTAATAAAATGATGATCTTGACGTTAGCTCTTTACAGCTGCATGAACAGATTGAGAGGGAACAACTCCTATTGAAAGAAATAGTTTTTCCACATATTTTTTCATATTTACATATATTTTAATAAGTGATTAAAGGGCCTGATTTGTTAAGTCTGCTGTATCTGTTTGTTTTTAAGTAACGATAAGGTACTTAAGCTCTGCAGGTATCAAAGATGTGGACCAGAAAAAGTGTTAGTGTTATTCTACAAACTGTGAAATGTCCTGCTCATCACATATTGACAAAGTTATCAGCTTAAGCCGTTCATTACTTGTCAGTCATACTATCCTCTGTATATTTGATATATAAGACGTATATTTACAGTGCTATGCTACTTCCAAAGTTCCTAATAAGCTGTGTGAGAATAAACTGCTGCTACTGGAGAGAGAGACGTCTGCATTAATGAGAGATGTGTGGAACATATTAATGTCTCCATCTAAAGACACAGTGATGTGGTTAGTGTGACAGGAGGTGTGTTAGTTACATGTTTATGGTTTCAAACTTTTTGAAACCAGATTACATGAAACTGAATTTCAGCTGTTTGTTTCTTTTCTTGTTTTAGTTTCAGCAGCGTAAAGAATGAGCTCCTCCCGAGTCACCCGCTGGAGCTGTCTGAGAAAAACGTGAGTTTAGTTTAGTCATGTTTATTTCGAATATGTCAATAAAAACAAACAATTCTGCAATTTAAAATCATAGAGAAAGACATGCAAAGTGAATAACAGATTAAAATAGCAAAAAAGAAGCAAAAAAACAAAACGGAAAGAAACTAAACATATCCGAAAAGGAGTGAGAAGAAGTCAAACTTATATACTCTCACCCCTCTTGTAATGACTTACACTAATGAATTAATTACATGTTGACTTCCGTGCTTATAGTACTACTCTTATAAAAATATACTATTCAATTTTATATAAAAAGGAAAGAAAAAAAATGCATAGACATCCATATCATATATTTTACAAAATACTATCCATATTAACACAAGTATAATACAACAGAATGTTTACACAATATACCTACATACACAATAACTCTTGATATTACGGCTCCCTGTATCTTGTGAACATACTTTTGAACTGATGGATGCTTGGACATTGCTCTTGTTCCTCACTCAGACTGTTCCACAGTTTTACACCAGCAGTGAACTGCTTTGAACTGATGGATGCTTGGACATTGCTCTTGTTCCTCACTCAGACTGTTCCACAGTTTTACACCAGCAGTGATGCACAAAAACCTTTCAGGGTGGAACTTCTGTTCAGTATTTTGAAACTGAATTCTCCCCTCAAATTATAACCCCCCTCACGCTCATGAAACCAGTTTTGAATGTTTGCTGGTAGCTGATGGGTCTTAGCCTTGTACATAATTATTGCCGTTTGATTTGCAACTATGTCGGTGAATTTTAATAATTGAGACTGTAGAAATAGTGTGTATGTTCCAGATAGCCGACCTTGTGGATGGTCCTTATCGTCTCTGTTGAAGAATGATAAGTGACTGTAATGAACTTTTATAGTTATTACCCCAAACTTCAGCACAATAATGTAAATATGGAAAGACTAAGGAACAGTATAGAGTGTGGAGTGACTTATGATCCAGAACCTGCTTTGCTTTATTTATGACTGCTATACTTCTAGCTACTTTGTATTTTACATGTGTAATATGTGGTTTCCAGCTAAGCCTGTCATCTATTGTCAAGTAACCTGAACCGTAAAAGGAAAATGGATAAACCTGCACAGGTAGTGAGATTAGTCCTCTCCTCAGAACTGTGAACATAACCACACAGTGCTCGTACCTGACTCTACTCATGGTTTCATTTCTGACCTCAGGTGATTCTGAGATCTCCCAGAGGTCTAAGCACTACATCACCTGTGTGTCGGTCTTTAATTTGTCCACAGACGTATGTTTACTATATCTGTGAGAAAACGCGCACACGGACCTGAAACACAGAGGAACATTTGTTATTTATTTCATAATCATGTGGTGAAGTTAAAGTGGATAAGAAACAGAAAATATTCCTTTCAGTTTGAATAATAGAAGAGATTCACCTCCTCCTTCCACAACACACGACTCAGTATGACAGCCCCCATGCAGTCTACCCAGTTCAGTCACTTCAATGGTTTTGATACTGTTTAACGTCAGATAAGCACTGAACTGTGTGTGTGTCTGTGTGTGTGTTCAGTTCCAGCTGAATCAGGACAAGATGAACTTGTCGACTCTCAGAAACATTCAGGGTCTTCATGCTCCGCTCAAACTGCAGATGGAGTACAGAGCAGCCAGACAGGTAACCACAGGTCTCTCTGATACAGACTGTTTACCTTTCACACCTCCACCTTCTCACCTGTTTGACTGTCAACGCTTCATACCCCCCCCGCAGATTCAGCGGCTGCCCTTCTTGCAGAGCTCTCACCTCGCTCTGGACACTCTGAAAGGAAGTGATGATGTCATCGGCTTTGAGGACATCCTGAACGGTGAGAAGCTCCTCTCTCATCTTTATTGTCAGTCACTGATTAAACTGTGTGAATGTGACCTCTGACCCCCCCTCTGTGTCTGTTCACCCCCCCCCACACACCTTGCAGACCCAGCTCATAGCGAGGTGATGGGAGAGCCTCACATGATGGTGGAGTACAAACTGGGACTGCTGTGAAACCACAAACACGTCTACATTTATTTTACGTCTGCATCAGCTGTTTAATAAAATAAAAAACAAATGTTCAGGTTCTGGAGAGTTGAGTCTGTTTTCCTGGAGGATGTGTCTGTGGGGTGGGGGTTATAGATCTGAGACGGTTTGGTTCTGCTTTTGTACGATTTGAATCCTAATAAACTTCCTCCTTCCTGTGATGGTCACCTGACAGGTTGGTTACCTGTCAAACTTGTGCTCATGTTGAAGCTCCTGTCCTGTCACCACATGTCATGGGTTACTATCTTACGTTTTAAAAGGATTACAACAATATAACCTGATTCTCTTATAGAACACATGAATCAATCAAATCAAATTTTATTTGTATAGCGCCAAATCAGAATGGCAGAAAAACTTCCTTTTAACAGGCAGAAACCTCGAGCAGAACCAGACTCATGTTGAACAGCCATCTGCCTCGACTGGATGGGCCGAAAATGGGATAGAAGGAGATGCAGGATAGAGACAGGCAAAGAGAGCAACAACAACATGTGTCCTTGTTACATGAACAACAACAGACACATACTTATGGTTACAATGCCAATAATAGTGGTAGACTAGGGTGAAGATTGGCTAAATAAATAAATAAATAAATAAATTAGCGAGAGAAGCAGAGTAATGATAAAGGTTGAGGTAATCGTAATTGTAACAGTTGAAGTCAACAGGTCTACTATTAGCATAAGCAGCAACAATAATGATACTATGGGGAAGGCTGATGTTAGTAGTTGTTGCATGAAGAGTGGTGTCTCAACTGTAAAATCGTGATTAATCACAGAACTTTTGTGACTTAGTGGAAGTTAACTGTAAATATGAAAATCAATCATTTACCATCTAGAAAAACATTAAAACATTATTATAGAACATTCTGCCTGCAAAGTTCAGATGGATGTGTATCAGGATGTGGCTCAAAGGCCTGAACACACAGAGAGTCTACTGAGCTGACGGGGAGAGCAGCTGCTGCTGTTAGTTATTTATTACAGTGCCTGAACCTTTCACCATGTATAATAAATGACTCTTCAGTGCAACAACATGGTTATGATTTTAAAACTATATAATACACTGAACAGAACATACACTTTAGGGGAAAGAGATGTTGAATACGAGCTGAAAGAGAGAAAACATAATACAAAAACTAATAAGAGACTAATTTTAACTCCGAGTTAAAGCTCGTATGAGGAGCTTTCAGTTTGTGTTGATTTTGGCCCCCCCTGTAGACAAAGCCATACCTCTTATTTTTCTTTGCTGTTTTTGTCCTGTACATTCTTAATTGGAGTTTTATAACAAAAATCTCATCCTGCTTTCTCGAACAGTCACACGTATCACTCACTTTAAATTTTCGCCCTTGAAAATGTAATCAAATGCAGCATGCAGTTCAACACTTCAGACATCTACCCCCCCACCAGCGGTTTCAGGCATTAAAAATAACTATAGAAATAATCGATCTTGTCTCTGATGGTCTGGTTTGCTTTTGTAGCTCCTATAGAGTAATCAGAATACATTTCAGTCTCTTTCTTAACCAGTGAAAAACTCCTCACAGGAGCTTTAAAGGTTCAATGTGTCCTCCACACTAAATCAGATTATACTGTGAGACTGTACTGTTACCTGTGTGCTGTTTAAATATTTTATTTAGCATCGTCCTTAAAATACACATCAGTCAGCTAGTATTAAGTGACTGAAGGTAAAGTCACTAAAAGGCTAGTCAAGGTCGGCGGTGAGGGAGGGGAGAGAAGAAACGTAGAGGTTCTGTAACTCACTGTAGCAATCAATTGAAATCTCACCGCCATCGGACCAACCGAAAGACTATGTGACGTCACTGAGTAGTTATACTACAGCAGAGAGCGACTGCGTCTCACACAGGGTGCTGTTCACGTTCACATGATTAAATACAAGCTCACGTGACGAATTTAACACAAACGCACAACATTCATAGACAATACAAACCATCTGCTGAGTATCAGTATGACGCTCAGATATAGAATCCTGAGCCGTAGAGCATGCTGGGAACTGACGTCACGCGCGAGGAGTTCCATTAAAACAGCAGCATTTTCACCATTTAGCAGCGAGTATTTGTGTTTATATAAATTTAGAAGCGGGTTATATCAAAATGCGGCCTTAATTCACTGAACACGAACCTCATTTTTAGATATAAAGATGTTTTCCCGCTCACTTTGAGAGTCAGAGATAAACCCGCGTGCAGACAGGCTCGGATATCTACGGAAGCGCGTTGCATTCATCAAAGGAAAAACAATGTGAAGGGATCACATCTCATGTATCTCATGTCCCTGTTAATACAAATTCACTTAGGATGGTTACATCAATTGCCCCCGCTATCTGCTCCATCTAAAGGTCCAATTCACAGAGCATATTGTGTTAATGATAATCAAGCGCAAACACGACCAAACAGATCCTCTGCTACGTGCAGTTTGCTCTTGTTTTGTGTCTGACTGAGGAGAGGAGCCGTCCGCACCTCCGCTCTCTACTGCGCACAGCTGTACCTTCATCCTGACGGAGCTCAATTCTGTCTCATACAGATGATGAGCTGGATGAGGAGGGGCACGTCCCACCAGTTTATTGTGAAGTCGAGTCTTGACAGATGTGATACAAGTTTAACCGTTTAAAACAAAGCTTCCTCCCTGGATTATCATTAACATACTGTAATATGCTTTGTGAATCGGCCCGGAGACGGAGCAGATAGGGATTGATGGGGCAATTGATGCGCAAGTTATGGTGTTGTTATCCGTTCTCAGTGTATTAACAGGAACATAAGATACTGATCTCGTATTTACGAGAAAAGGGGCCCATTTTTTTCTTGGGTGAATGCAGTGCGCTTCCGTTAAAATTAAACAGTAAAGATAATTAAATGTAGACACTTAAACACTTTTATATGAGTTTACACAGCTCACCGATATAACGGTTTGGCATCTGCTAATAGCTAGTCATCAGTACTGTAATGATCACTCCTGTTGGCTGCACATCTGTCTAATACACATGCGCGGGTTTCCCCCCTTCTGTGGCGCTATAGACTTAGATGAACTGCAGCGATAAACAACACATGAGCTCTGAAGCAGCAGCATACAGTGGATGTTTTCTGGTAGCTACACATTTTACTTCATTAGCATCTTTGTTCCGCTTTACTGTCACTCTTTGTTTCTGTCTGACAGTGAATCAGGCTCAAATCACCACAGTCATTGCTGTATCATCAGTTAGACAGGCTGATTTAAGCAGTCTGACCCACTAGATGGCAGCATAACTCCACCTTGAGCTGCTTCATCTCTGACCCTCTGTGACCCAGTACAGCTGTAAACTGGTCCTGCGTGGGTCCTCATGTGGCAGGTGATACCAGCAGTGGTGGTTCTATCTAGACCAGTTTTACTAAGGGGGCCAGATGTTTTGTCAGAGGGGCACATTCGACCCAAACAAAGGAGACAAAGACAGTGTTCAAGTTTTGAGTTTGAATCCACTCGGTCTAAAGGACAGACTCCTCCAGCTTTACATGTCAGATGCCCTCACTGTGGATCCAGGCTGCTGAGAACACTCACACCTCACAGAGAGACTAAATGTCACCGTATCATCACCTGCCTCTTGTTTTCATTTCTTCTTTACCTCCTCACATCCATGTCAGTTTACGTGGACCAGTCTGGTTCGGTTCGGTCCAGAACTGGTCTGAAGGATGTTTAGACAAAGCTGACACCGTCACAGCTCTACAAAGTAAAAGTGAGTGGAGATAGTAGTATTACATAACCTGTGTTGAAAGAGAACAGTCTCCTTTTACCGAGGCGTCTATTCCTGAACTTCAGCATCACAGCGACACCCTCAGTATATGCAAAAAAATGCATTTAGGTTTTTGCTTAAAAATGTTCGATCTTACAACCTGTCTTATCACACAGAACACATAAATGATCTCCCATCGCAACTACACAGCTGACTAATGCTACACAGCTAAAGCTAACATTAGCTGGTGAGATATCCACAGCTAGCCTGAGCTAAAGCTAAACTTACTGATTTCACCTGTTTCCTATAAATTACAGACATCTTGAGTTTGTTACTAAGAGTAAAACGATAAAGAGCCTGTTCAGCATCGTAGCTTTAGCTGCACGCCATTCTGACTTTATATTCACACAGTTTAGTAAAGTTAAGCTACCCTCAAAGTGCATTTCATTTATTACATTGAAAATACATTTGAATGATTTAAATATGTATCATGTGGAGTGTAAATAGTTTTAACCCTAGTCCTGGTCTTGCAACCACTCTAAGCTGCCTTTACACTACATGTCACATTCACACACACTCACTCACACTGATGGCAAAGTGCCAATCTCTATGCCCATTCATACCCGATGGATCTGCCACCGGGAGCAATTTGGGGTTCAATGTCTTGTCAAGGACACTTCGACATGTGACTGTAACAGTCAGGGATCAAACCCCCAACCTTCTGTTCGAGAGACGACAGACACTGCCACCTCGGTCAGCATGAACAATTTCTGTCCCCAACAACAGAAGGTTTGTGAACATTACAAATAAATACATTTGGGGATAAAGTGAGTGAAAAGCTGCAGGCCGAAGCAGCTGAAGCTCGGGCTCATTACGCCTCCCCTGCTTAGACAACATACTCTGTTAGACAACTGTTGAACTACTTCACTTGAGTGACACCACAACAAAGCAGAACAAACAAAGTTTAAAATATTTCTCTTAAATAAGAAAAGAAAATTGAAGTTCCAAAAGATTTCACAGAAAGAAAAACAATCGCCATAAATTATGTTTGTTTTTGTTTATCACCTTATTTTTTAAAAGTGCTGAGAGAACAACACATTTTAATTCTTTATCGAAGCTCTTCCACAGGTTGAACCCTTCAACAGATCCTGCTTTAAATGTGTCCTCAGTTTTTAGTTTAACTTTAACTAAGTTTTAAAGCTTATAAGTTAATAAATTAATCATTGGATGGTTCATTGTAGTTTGATTTACATCTCTTGTGTAACATAGAAATAGTGTTGGTTTTGTAAGTGTTAGACCTCCACACAGTGCGTCATACACAGAGCTGTAAATGAGCAGTGTGTGTAATGACTTCTGATTCAGCATATCCTTTTTCATAATACGGAAAGTTTATGTTTATGATCGATTATCACCCAGAATTGATCTTCGTACACCCTCTCTATTTCAACATCGTTAATCTTCAGTTAACTTGATTTTTTAATTTCCTGTTGCCACAAATTATAAACTTAGTTTTGCTTAAATTGGATGATAACCTCTTACCATCAAACCATCAAACATATCAGTTCAATCTCCACTGTCTTCAGACGCTGTTCCAAACTTAAACCTGAGCACTGAATATTTGTGTCACCTTTGGACACATTACACGTCTTTGATATGAAGTTTTAACAGTCTGGGGCTGGGCACTGACCCTTGTGGGACCCCGCACGTAGCCTTCAATAACTCAGATGTCACATTATTTATCTGTATATATTGATATGTCATCAAGGTGTCGTCATGCTAACCCTCTGATTCCACATCTTTCCAGTGTGCATGATCCAAAGTATCAGAAACGTTTATTAAGTCTATACATATCCCCACAGTATGTTCCTTATTGATATCTCCTCCACCAGTCCATCACCACTACAGACCTGATGTCATTATAACTCATCATCACACACTGTAATCTGAGCAGATTATAAACCACGGTTACAACTGCAGCTCAGAATCCTGTTTTAATCACTTGATATCATTTATAAATGAAATGGCAGCTGTGTCAGACAGAGCTGCAGGTACACCACACAGGTTCCTTTAGTACAGTACAGAGTAACTGTATGTATTTATCACAGAGTACACCTGTATGCTTTTAGTCAGAGGTTCAGGTATAGTCTCTGACAAGGAAACATGCTCCTCCTCCTCCACACACTGACCTGTGTGTGATTCATTTCATTGCTCTGCTGCTGTCTCTGTCTTCCACTCGTTCACACCTGATCACTGGTTCAGGTAAAACAAAAAGCTACAACGCCAAACCGTCGTGTTCACACAGCACTCCATCAAACCAGGGCGTGACATCACGTTGGCTACAGACACGACAAGGTCAAATGTTCTTAGTCAAGCTGTGATCATAAAAACAGACCTTCATCACTTAAAGCTAAATGAATATTTTTATATATTTATGTACAGTTCTTAATATATATAATATATATTTAATATATTTAATTTAACCGCCTGCTGTAAATCAGAGGAGCACCTCCGTGTTTCAGCGATCATCCTTCTTTACATCAGAGCTCCAGACCAACATCTGACCTCTCAGTCAGCCTGCAGAGTCTCTGTTTCCTGTCTGATGTAAGGTAGGCAGACAGACAGGCAGGCAGACAGGCAGGCAGGCAGGCAGGCAGGCAGGCAGGCAGACAGACAGACAGGCAGGCAGGCAGACAGACAGATAGACAGGCAGGCAGATAGACAGACAGGCAGGCAGACAGACAGATAGACAGGCAGGCAGGCAGGCAGGCAGGCAGGCAGGCAGACAGGCAGGCAGGCAGACAGATAGACAGGCAGGCAGATAGACAGACAGGCAGGCAGACAGACAGGCAGATAGACAGGCAGGCAGGCAGATAGACAGACAGACAGATAGACAGGCAGGCAGACAGACAGATAGACAGGCAGGCAGATAGACAGACAGGCAGGCAGGCAGATAGACAGACAGGCAGGCAGGCAGACAGATAGACAGGCAGGCAGACAGACAGATAGACAGACAGGCAGATAGACAGGCAGGCAGGCAGATAGACAGGCAAGCAGACAGACAGACAGACAGGCAGGCAGGCAGACAGACAGATAGACAGGCAGGCAGATAGACAGACAGGCAGGCAGGCAGACAGATAGACAGGCAGGCAGATAGACAGACAGGCAGGCAGACAGACAGGCAGATAGACAGGCAGGCAGGCAGATAGACAGGCAAGCAGACAGACAGACAGGCAGACAGACAGACAGACAGGCAGGCAGATAGACAGACAGACAGACAGACAGACAGGCAGGCAGGCAGACAGACAGACAGACAGGCAGGCAGGCAGACAAACAGACAGACAGACAGACAGACAGGCAGGCAGATAGACAGACAGACAGGCAGGCAGACAGATAGACAGGCAGGCAGATAGACAGACAGACAGACAGACAGGCAGGCAGATAGACAGACAGACAGACAGACAGGCAGGCAGACAGACAGACAGATAGACAGGCAGGCAGACAGACAGACAGACAGATAGACAGGCAGACAGACACACAGACAGACAGACAGGCAGGCAGGAAAACGTTTATGAGAATAGATTATTGACATACTAATAACAATGTCTGTCAGTGATGTCACATAAGAGGATTAAATGACTTAGGCACATTTTTGAGCATGCCTTTGTGACATAAGCAGTTTTAAACATTAAACTGTGTCAACAATAAAGCAAAACTAACAAACTAACTAAACCTCACGCTGAGGAGGCGTGTGCTCCTCACTTCTCCCTCCAGCTCGTCTTTGCTGGGTTCTTGACTGATGCCTATTAATGTGGCAAACTGTCAAAGAAGTGATGACACTCGACAGGCATGATGTGTTTCATTGACTGGAGGTCCTGGAACTTTCTCTCCTTGATTGGCAGATCACATGGAGACATTCTTATCCATGCTATCCGCTATCGGCAACGATTTGGGCACGAGGGACGTTGTTTATGACATAGCGATCAAAACGATCGATCGTTACCAAATGACAAATTTTATAAGCTTTATAAACTGCGACAATCAATGTATTTGCAGTAGGGACGTACGGAGTTAGACAGACAATATCTCCTCATTCAGAATGATATTGTGCAGCTCGCTGGAGGGAGATCGCCAGGGAGCTGAACGTGTGATACTGAGCGCACAGCTGATAGAGGCACCTGGACTGTTTACATTGCGTGATAGAACTGCACATGTATGCCGATGTCAGCGATGCGGTCCTATGTCATAGTTATAGTTATAGTTATACAAATAATTTCTAGCGGTTAGATTACAATACGGTATATTCAGATCTCTCTTAGGTAGATCATGTAACGTGGAAAGAATGAGACAAAAACTGTCGATGAAATATTGTTTGAAAAGACAGAAAAGAGTTAACAGAAAGCCGATCAAACAGCCACAGACTCTGGAGCCTTTCCACTCTTTGCTAAATGCTAGCTTCATGGACTTAGCTATTTTGCTGACTAAAGAGACTGAATAACTGTGCAATATTTATAGCCTAGCCTATATTATAGTAAACCTCATCACTTAGCAATAGGGGACGAGCCCTGAATCATGGAAATAACTTCAGTGGCTAGGTAGATTTTCGTTCTTCTTGAAGCAGCCACCATCTTGAAAGGTTGTAAAATAGCCTAAGTCACATTGTCTTTGACTTGGGCTAAATAAAACGACCTAGGTCACATTGTCTTTGACTTGGGTTAAATAAAACGACCTAGGTCACACTCCTGACATCGGCCATTATACTACAGCGGAAGAATCGCACGATCTGTTCAACTGAGGTTGAGGCGATTTCACCAGAGGTGGGCAGCATCATGAGGAGATGATTTAAGCAAAACAATCATTTTTGTCAAAGGTGATGATATGTTTCCTTCATATGTTTCCTTCATATGTTTCCTTCATATGTTTCCTTCCTGTGTTTCCTTCATATGTTTCCTCCCTATGTTTCCCTCCTGTGTTTCCTTCATATGTTTCCTTCCTGTGTTTCCTTCATATGTTTCCTTCCTGTGTTTCCTTCATATGTTTCCTTCATATGTTTCCTTCCTGTGTTTCCTTCATATGTTTCCTTCCTGTGTTTCCTTCATATGTTTCCTCCCTGTGTTTCCTTCTTATGTTTCCTTCATATGTTTCCTCCCTATGTTTCCTTCCTGTGTTTCCTTCATATGTTTCCTCCCTATGTTTCCTCCCTGTGTTTCCTTCTTATGTTTCCTTTATATGTTTCCTCCCTATGTTTCCTTCCTGTGTTTCCTTCATATGTTTCCTTCCTGTATTTCCTTTCTGAGTTCTCCAGTGTGTACTTGGTCCCTCCTTGCCTTGGTGGCAATATTGAATAGTGTTACCTGCTGTATTTTTCACCTCGTTGGCTCTGAAGACTCTCTCTCCCTCCTCATAAGTCCGCAGCTCTCTGCACGGTCCTGATGTAGTTGAGTACACTGCTCAAAAAAATTAAGGGAACACTTAATCGTCACAGTAAAACACCAAGTCAGTTAAACTTCAGGGATATCAATCTGACCATTTAGGAAGCACAAGTGATTGTGAATCAATGTCACCTGCTGTGGTGCAAATTAAAGAGACAACAGGTGCAGTGGAGAGGCAACAGCAAGACATCCCCAAAAAGGGAATGGTTTTGCATGTGGTGGCCACAGACAGCTGCTCTCTCCTGATACTGACTGACTGATTCTTCTTTAGTTTAGAGTTTAGAGGAACAGGAGGAGCACTGCCAGAGCCCTACAGAATGACCTCCAGCAGGCGACTGGCTGGCATGTTTCTGACCAAACTGTCAGAAACAGACTCCATGAGGGCGGCATGAGGGCCCGACGTCCTCTAATGGGACCTGTGCTCACAGCCCAGCACCGTGCAGCTCCATTAGCCTTCGCCAGACAACACCAGAATTGGCAGGTCCGCCATTGGCGCCCCGTTCTCTTCACAGATGAGAGCATGTTCACACTGAGCACATGTGACAGACGTGAAAGAGTCTGGAGATGCCGTGGTGAACATTATGCTGCCTGTAACATCATCCAGCATGACCGGTTTGGCGGTGGGTCAGTGATGGTCTGGGGAGGCATTTCCTTGGAGGGCCGCGCAGACCTCCATGTCATAGCCAATGGTACCCTGACTGCTGTTAGGTACCGGGACGACATCCTCCAAGCACTTGTTAGACCTCATGGTGGTGCAGTGGGCCCTGGGTTCCTCCTGGTGCAGCACACTGCCCGGCCTCATGTGGCCAGAGTGTGTAGGCAGTTCCTGGATGATGAAGGCATTGATGCCATTGACTGGCCCTCTCGTTCCCCTGACCTAAATCCAACTGAGCACCTATGGGACATTATGTGTCGGTGCATCAGACGCCTCCAAGTACCGCCACAGACTGTCCAGGAGCTCATTGATGCCCTGATCCAGGTCTGGGAGGAGATCCCCCAGGACACCATCCGCCGACTCATCAGGAGCATGCCCAGATGTTGTCAGGAGTGCATGCGGGCACGCGGGGGCCATGCACACTACTGAGTCACATCATGAGTTGCCATGACGACATTCACACATGTTGGATCAGCCTGTGATTTCAATGTTTCACTCTGATTTTGGGCGTGATTTTGTAAATCAGTGAAGATTTTCAACCTGAATTATACGTTCATCAAGATCTGATGTGCGATTTAAGTGTTCCCTTAATTTTTTGAGCAGTGTAGTTAAACTGTGAAAGCATCAGAAGACCTGACTGGAGCTGCTCCCATCTGTGGTCGCTCAGTGAGTCACAGGAAGTTGGATGAAACTCAACGAGCTCACGCCAAACTGTGAATAAAGACACAGCAGCAGAGCTGAACACAGAGACCACAGACAGAGAGACGGACTGAATGTTTGGTGGGCGTGAGGCAGTGTGTGTGTGTGTGTATGTGTGTGTGTGTGTGTGTGTGTGGGCACGCTGACATACTGAAGTTCTTGAAGGTGTTGTGCTGATGTGACAGGATTCAATCACAGGAAACATCAGCATCAACATCAACGTCAGTAACAACAAGAGCTCGTGTTTACCTGATAGCATCACTCTAACATCTGTGTGTGTGTTCACAGAGTGTAGGTGTGTGTGTTTAAATCTGCTCCTTGTACAGTCAACCTGCCATGTGTGTGCGTGTGTTGAAATAATGTGACCTCACTTCCTGTCAGCTGACTGGAGGCCTCAGAGACCCTGGACAGACACAAACAGCACATGTTGTCCTGATGCTCCAGATTGAACCTTTAATCCTCACAGACACACAGAGACAAAAACAACACGCCACTCTGAATATTCACATTATATGTTTTATTACATGACACCAGATAAAGAGTTACCAGAGGTCATCAGTGGGTCAGAGGTAATCAAAAGGTCAGAGGTCATCAGAGGTTGTACATGTTTCTCTCTGAGGTTTCTGATAGATAGATTACAGACATGACAGACTCTCTACAGCTGATCAGCTGATCACTGCTGCTGCTCGATGAGACCTCAGCTGACATCAAGACAAGTCTGTCGCTGTGCTCTTCTTCTGTGGTGTTTGAGTTCATGTGATGTCACAACTGAAGCCCTGCCTGCCCCACTGTGTGTCACTGTGGGGGCTTTTCAGGACACAGAGGGATTAACAGCTCAGAAAGAGCAGAGTCACAAGCATACACCAGATTTATCAGAATATTCACCAGTCTGTCAGAGATATAAAGCTCTGTCCTTCAGCTGGAACTATTCTCATGCTGTTAACATGTTCCCAGGTCGGTGCTGAGCTGCTGCTCTCTGTGTTTGATGGTCCTTTGTGCCCATCCTCCCTGCTGTCCCTGCCTCACTTCTCTTTAGTCTTTATCGTCCCTGGAGTCAGAGTCGTGGTCGGAGCCGATCACCTCAGTACTCTCATTATATTCCTGGCTATCAAACATACTTGTTCAGCTGGAGGCTGCTGAGACTGGTGTCATGGTGTGGTCCCATGTATCATGAGATCACATACAGGGACACTCTGAGGCTTTAAATAATGAGTCAACATAATATGAACATATAAACTATGGACCTTATTTATTTTTGATTATGGCAGTTTCAGTCCTCCATACTGTAATATTAATTGCTACATTATTATCATAGATATATTATTATCAATACCACATGCTGTATAATACTATATCATGTCACACTGCTATACTGTATACTATACTAATGTAATTATTCCTTTATATTACTTTTCAGTACTTAGTTTCAAACCATACTATGACATATACATATAATACTGTAATACAGCATACTGTATTTATTGCCACTTTTATACTGCACCTTATATTGTACAATGTCGTACACCTTAGACCTCACAGCATACTGTCTTATCTCAGCCTGCTAAACTGTTGCTGCTATTACCCATACCAGGCCACTGTCACTTTAACTTGTCACCTTATATATATATATATATATATACATATATAACAGCTGTTTATAACACCTTTTGTATTTATTTTTATCTATTCTTATTTTTATACTGTATTTACTTACATGCTATTTTGTCTTTGTGCTGCTGCAACACCCGACTTTCCCCCTGCAGATCAATAAAGAATGATCTTAATTAGTTCAGCAGAAGCTTAACTTTGATCCATAAAGGAAACATCTGCTTTAAACTAGTAGTTTGATCAGAGGGAACCTGGCGCAGGAAGTGAATCCACCCAAAATCACCAGCATCAAACATCCTCTCTGCTCGCACATCCTGTAACAGACACTATCTGTACTGAGTGACAGCTAACAACAGGAGGAAGAAGGAAGTTATTGTGTTGTGGAGCTGCTTCACTGTTTTTCTCTTTACTGTTGATGTTCATGTGACAGGTGTGATAAATAAATGTAGTGATGTCCTATTGAGCTCTGACAGGTGGATGTGGCTGCAGTCTGACTCATGTTAACTTGTCACTCTGCTTGTGATGCTCTTCACGCCTCTGTGTTCAGCTGTTCACTGATAATAAACAGGACAAGAACCATAAACATCATTTTCATCGGCAGGTTCAGTCAGGTGTGATCAGGTCCTCAGGACAAACAAAGACGTTAAAGAGCTCAGAGCTGCGTTCACTGTCCTCAGGGATCTATTCAAAGAGGAATGAAGGTTTCACAGACTGAGAGCGACGAACACTTCATGAATCAACAGCATCATAAAACAAACGAGCTGCAGATAATGAAGATCATCAGGAGACAGAAACATGGAGGCGGCACAGGGCAGCAGGAACTCACAACTCTGTTAGCTATCTAAAAACTGTCTGTCTGTCTCTCTGTCTCTCTGTCTGTGTGTGTCTGTCTGTCTGTCTGTCTCTCTGTCTGTGTGTGTCTGTCTGTCTGTCTCTTTTTGTCTGTCTGTCCGTCTGTCTGTCTGTCTGTCTCTGTCTGTCTCTTTTTGTCTGTCTGTCCGTCTGTCTGTCTGTCTCTCTGTCTGTGTGTGTCTGTCTGTCTGTCTCTCTGTCTGTGTGTGTCTGTCTGTGTGTGTCTGTCTGTCTGTCTGTCTCTCTGTCTGTCTGTCTGTCTGTCTCTTTTTGTCTGTCTGTCTGTCTCTTTTTGTCTGTCTGTCCGTCTGTCTGTCTATCTGTTTGTCTGTCTGTCCGTCTGTTTGTCTGTCTCTGTCTGCTTGTCTCTCTGTCTCTCTCTCTCTCTGTGCAGTTAAACGTGCGGTCAACCTTTTCCAGTCGATGACTCATGATCCTCTGTGACTTCCTGTTTGGTGACTCAGCAGATAATCACAGCTGATCACTCTAAATGTCACTTCCTGTCCACAGACGGGCGTCACACAGTGAAACTCAGCTTTAATAAGAGACAAAGACAGAGAGCTGCACGCTGAGTTCCTGTGATCTGTGTTTATGCTGCTCGCACACGTTAAACATGAAACTTTGGACAGCATGGAAACATCTACAGTGATCGGATTTGCCTGAAACTCTGACTGAACCACAGAGTTTATTTTATTTTATTTCTTGTAAATTTTGAACAGAATTGTTTTTCCAGTTTTTTCACATTTTCTAGATGTTTTCTAAACACTCACTGCTCTTTGGGAGGTAAAAATAAATTACACCATCACTGGTGCATGCAGAACTGATGACAAATAAAACTCTGAGTGACTATAAAATAATTACTCATTAATCAGACTGTTTAGGTATTTCATTTACTGTTCATCTACTCATTTTAAAGGGCAACTTGCAGGTTGGAGACCCCAGTGAATCAATGTGTAGGAAAATAATTTAATAATTATATTTTCAACCACATATATGAATTAAAACACTACACAAACTTCTGGAGTTATCTTTTGTACGTTTTCTTATTCCGCATCAAAACAGACAACTGCATGCAACGTAAGAGAAGGGAGTCCAATCACAGGTTCAAATAATAAATGTGGATCTAATCAATTTTGTCATTGAAGATGAAGACAATGTTAATTCATATATGACGGACTACAGGCTTATAAAGTGATGAGCCTGTTAGACATCAAAGAGACCAGGAACAGGTCAGGATGAGGAGAAATAATGACATGTTTTCATGTGTTCATGTTTTCATGTTTTCATGTGTTCACGTGTTCGTGTGTTCATGTTTTCATGTGTTCACGTGTTCGTGTGTTCATGTTTTAATGTGTTCACGTGTTCGTGTGTTCACATTTTCACGTGTTTGTGTGTACACATTTTCATGTTTTCATGTGTTCGTGTGTTTGTGTGTTCACATTTTCACGTTGTCATGTGTTCACGTTTTCATGTGTTCATGTTTTCATGTGTTCATGTTTTTGTGTGTTCATGTGTTCACATTTTCATGTTTTCATGTGTTCGTGTGTTCACATTTTCACGTTGTCATGTGTTCACGTTTTCATGTGTTCATATTTTCATGTGTTCATGTTTTTGTGTGTTCATGTGTTCACGTTTTCATGTGTTCGTGTGTTCATGTTTTAATGTGTTCACGTGTTCGTGTGTTCACATTTTAATGTGTTCATGTTTTTGTGTGTTCACGTGTTCGTGTGTTCACATTTTAATGTGTTCACGTGTTCGTGTGTTCACATTTTCACGTGTTCACGTGTTCGTGTGTTCACATTTTCATGTTTTCATGTGTTCGTGTGTTCACATTTTCATGTTGTCATGTGTTCACGTTTTCATGTGTTCATGTGTTCATATTTTCATGTGTTCATGTGTTCGTGTGTTCACATTTTCACGTTGTCATGTGTTCATGTTTTCATGTGTTTGTGTGTTCACATTGTCATGTGTTCATGTTTTTGTGTGTTCACGTGTTCGTGTGTTCACATTTTAATGTGTTCACGTGTTCGTGTGTTCACATTTTCACATGTTCGTGTGTTCACATTTCATGTTTTCATGTGTTCGTGTGTTCACATTTTCATGTTGTCATGTGTTCACGTTTTCATGTGTTCATGTGTTCATATTTTCATGTGTTCATGTGTTCATGTGTTCGTGTGTTCACATTTTCACGTTGTCATGTGTTCACGTTTTCATGTGTTCATGTGTTCATATTTTCATGTGTTCATGTGGTCATGTGTTCGTGTGTTCACATTTTCACGTTGTCATGTGTTCACGTTTTCATGTGTTCATGTGTTCATATTTTCATGTGTTCACATTTTCACGTGTTCGTGTGTTCACATTTTCATTTTTTCATGTGTTTGTGTGTTTACATTGTCATGTGTTCACATTTTCACGTGTTCATGTGTTCACATTTTCACGTGTTCATGTGTTCACATTTTCACGTGTTCATGTGTTCACGTTTTCATGTGTTTGTGTGTTCACATTGTCATGTGTTCACATTTTCACGTGTTCATGTGTTCACATTTTCACGTTTTCATGTGTTCACGTTTTCATGTGTTTGTGTGTTCACATTGTCATGTGTTCACATTTTCACGTGTTCATGTGTTCACATTTTCACGTGTTCATGTGTTCACGTTTTCATGTGTTTGTGTGTTCACATTGTCATGTGTTCACATTGTCATGTGTTCACGTTGTCATGTGTTCATGTTGTCTTTGAAAGTTCTTTAGTTGTGATTGATGAACTCTGCAGACAGACACTCAACTCGTCCTTAAACTACGTGATCATCATTGAACTCAAACTTAATGATGATTAAATTATCGCCTGAAACCTGGACGACTGGTCGATCAGAGGCCTGACCCAAAGCCAGCAGGTGGAGGAGAGTCTTAAGGGACTGGACAGAGCTGCCCCCTCAGCCAGCTGGTCCTGGGTCTCCGTTCACAAGCAGAGGCCCCAGACAGAAACCCAAAGAGACCGAGCCGAACTATAGAGCAAAAACAAGAAGACTATTCAACACACCGGTAAGAATCAACCGACAAACGGTTTGTCCCTAAACAGAGAGCACGCAGTGGCAGAACACCTGAGCGCTGTGGACATCACTGACTCTGTACAGACTCAGTGAGCAGAGCCATGGAGAGAGGCCGCCACAGGCACACCTGGCTCCCTACAGAGGACACACTGTAGGTGGAGGTGGAAACAGAGCTACACTTTTTAATTACCTGCCAACTGTAGCAGGACATCAGACACACACACTTCCTACTGATCACACACACCTACAAACACTCTGACAACATGAACAATATGCAGAAACTCCCATACCTGCTGGGTGAAGGACAGTAATGTGCAAACACAGCAGCAAGGTGTGTGAGCGGCTGTGACAGAAAGAGGGCGTCCAACAGCCCAAACCCCCGTGAAGACTGTTTAAGCACCTGTGTGTACCTGCACTACTCACCTCTGTATATAAACAAACTGTACATACAAAGAACAAAGACCTGTAAATACGTTTTAAACTAAAATTAAGAAAAGGTGTCACTCTTTCTGTCCTAAGCTGCTGTCGAAACAAAGTTTCTAAGTGATTGTAATGCTGCCGTGTTACACAGCTCTGTTTACACATTCTGTCCTTATCTTCTTTTATTGTACTTAATATGAATTTGAATTTCACACTTACTTTGGCAATGTAAACATATGTTTCCCATGTTAATAAAGCTTTTTTGAATTGAATTGAAACTCTGATGACAGACAGACAGACAGCCAGACAGATAGACAGACAGACAGACAGACAGACAGACAGACAGACAGACAGGTGCAGCATCAGTCTGATTCAGAAAAATACAAACTAAGCTGGAGATGATTCTGTCGTCCTGTTTTTATAATTCAGCTATAAAATCAGCTGTAATGAAAGTATAATAATAAACATGTTTTATTTCCATTTTGATAAAGACAGAGAGACAGGTGAGGACCGTCTGTCTGACTGATGCGACTGAAGAACATTAAGACTTTTTTTTTCAATTATGATTTAATTTCTTTTTCAGCCACCATGACAAGAAAACATCTGACGTTTCGTTTTGACTTTGAATCACTCTTTCATTGTCGTCTGTCTGAGTTTAATTACACACTTAATCTCAGACGTCTGTTCTAATCGTTTACTTTAACTGTTTAAACAACTGAAAGCAAGAATGACTGTTTAAACGTGTAAATCAGCGTTTGAGGTCTGCACTCACTGACTCTCATCCCTCCCTCATCTCTGGTTGTTCCACATCAGTCTGTACACGAGCAGTTGCACAGCACAGTCTGTCTCCTGTCTCACTCTCACAACAGTTTAACAGTTAATCAGGTTAACTAATAACTTTAAGGTACCAGATTAGATGAATCAACTGCGTCCTGCTGCTTGTCCTGCTCGTTACAGACACACTCATGTTTGTGTGTCAGTGTGCACATTAACAGGTGCACTGTACACCTGTCTGACCCTGTGTTATCTCTCTGTCCTATATTTCAGGCGTCTCTTTCCTTTGGGTGATCGTCACAATAAACTCAAATACAAAACTCAAAAACACAAATAATTTACATATTAAATAACTAGAAGAACAACAGACAATAAATGAGTCCTGTTTCTTTGTGATTCTGTGTGAGCAGGCTGAATCATCCTGACTTTAATGCTAATTTATTCTTCTTTTTCAGCCTCTAAATGTCATGAACGAGCTGAACAGAGAGAATGAGTAACTTCCTGCTCCTGAAGGTAAATATGTGAACAATCATCACACTCTGGTAAACTGTGGACTATGTTACTTATTTAGAAAATGTTGTGCCAGGACGTCAGCCATCTCAATCATCCTCATCACATCTTCATTAGCCGACATCCTGAGAAAGCCTTGTCTCAGCAGTGTTTCCCATCATGCACCTGGGTGCTGCTCGCTCTCTGTCTGCAGCAGAAACACTTTAGATAATGAATCTGTGCAGGAGGCTGCAGGTCGTTACTGCAGCAGAGAAACACTGAGTCTGCATCCACACAGGAACATCAGCAGCTCTGAGGGTTCAGGAGGTTTAACAAAGATGTTTCTGTGTCATCAGGTCACAAAGAAAATGTCCTTATTTCATGTTTCACTTCCTGTCTCAGCTCCGTCTCTCTCTGTGACTCTGCAGGAGCTCCGTCTCTGTCCCTGACTCTGCACAGGAGCTCCGTCTCTCTCTGTGTCTCTGCAGGAGCTCCATCTCTCTCTGTGTCTCTGCAGGAGCTCCGTCTCTGTCCCTGACTCTGCAGGAGCTCCGTCTCTGTCCCTGACTCTGCACAGGAGCTCCGTCTCTCTCTGTGACTCTGCAGGAGCTCCGTCTCTGTCCCTGACTCTGCACAGGAGCTTCGTCTCTGTCCCTGACTCTGCACAGGAGCTCCGTCTCTGTCCCTGACTCTGCAGGAGCTCCGTCTCTGTCCCTGACTCTGCAGGAGCTCCGTCTCTGTCCCTGACTCTGCAGGAGCTCCGTCTCTGTCCCTGACTCTGCACAGGAGCTTCGTCTCTGTCCCTGACTCTGCAGGAGCTCCGTCTCTGTCCCTGACTCTGCACAGGAGCTTCGTCTCTGTCCCTGACTCTGCACAGGAGCTCCGTCTCTGTCCCTGACTCTGCAGGAGCTTCGTCTCTGTCCCTGACTCTGCAGGAGCTCCGTCTCTGTCCCTGACTCTGCAGGAGCTCCGTCTCCGTCCCTGACTCTGCACAGGAGCTTCGTCTCTCTCTGTGACTCTGCAGGAGCTCCGTCTCTGTCCCTGACTCTGCACAGGAGCTTCGTCTCTGTCCCTGACTCTGCAGGAGCTCCGTCTCTGTGTCTGACTCTGCACAGGAGCTTCGTCTCTCTCTGTGACTGCAGGAGCTCCGTCTCTGTGTCTGACTCTGCACAGGAGCTTCGTCTCTCTCTGTGACTGCAGGAGCTCCGTCTCTGTCCCTGACTCTGCAGGAGCTCCGTCTCTGTCCCTGACTCTGCACAGGAGCTTCGTCTCTGTCCCTGACTCTGCACAGGAGCTCCGTCTCTGTCCGTGACTCTGCACAGGAGCTCCGTCTCTGTCCCTGACTCTGCAGGAGCTTCGTCTCTGTCCCTGACTCTGCAGGAGCTCCGTCTCTGTCCCTGACTCTGCAGGAGCTCCGTCTCTGTCCCTGACTCTGCAGGAGCTTCGTCTCCGTCCCTGACTCTGCACAGGAGCTTCGTCTCTCTCTGTGACTCTGCAGGAGCTCCGTCTCTGTCCCTGACTCTGCACAGGAGCTTCGTCTCTGTCCGTGACTCTGCAGAAGCTTCGTCTCTGTCCGTGACTCTGCAGGAGCTTTGTGTGTGTCTGCCAACAAACTGAAGCAGCTGAAGGTCTCTGAGACAGACTGGGGGGTTGGAAGGGAGTTGACAAGAGTTTATCATGAATAAAATCATGCCTTTACCTAGATACGGCCAAACAGGTTGAACAAATACTAAAACGAATGGTTCAGGACAGACATCTCAACAGAGAACAATTTAACTATCTTAGCAGGAGGTCCTTACCGAGGTCAAGGAGATTCTACCTGTTACCAGAAATCCACAAGGATCCCAAAAATTGGAGCAAACCTTAAGAAATCCCCCCAGAAAGACCTATTGTGTCCGACTGTGAGAGTGAGATGTTGACAATATTGCACAATACATAGAATATTTTCTTAATCCCATATCTAATAAGCACTCCAGCTAGGCGGGCAAGGACTAGCTCTCAAGGAAATATGATTTTTTAGCCAAGATCAAAAACATCTCAATCCCAAATAATTCTATTTTATTCACAATAGACAGTCTCTACACCAACATCCAAACCAAAGCCGGATTGGTGGAAGTTAAAAATATCTTGCCAAATATATGAATCCAAAAAGGCCTGATAAAAACACTTTAGAGCTACTGGAGATCAGCCTCATTAAAAATGATTTTCAGTTCAATTCAGAATTCTTCCTGCAGATTAAAGGGACTGCTATGGGCCAAAGTTTGCACCTTCATACGCCAACATTTACACGGCAAATTGGGAGGAATGGGCCCCGGTAGGATCCCCACATAGTCGCTGCACTGCTACAGGTTCCTGGATGACATCTGGGGTGTGTGGACACACACAGGAACAATTTTTAGAGTTTACAAATCACCTGATGTCACATCACAGTTCAATAAAAATTAAATACACCATTGATGAAAAACAGGTGAATCCTTTGGATACCCTCATCTTCAAAGGACCCCCATTCAACACGATGGGGAAAATTAGACGTCAAAGTTTCCTTCAAAGATACAGATGCTGATACAGATACAGATACAGATAAACACGTATAGGCGGATTGTCAAGTCTCAACTGCTACGTTTTAATAAAATATGCACAAGAGACGAGGACTTTAAACAAACCACAAAAATATTATTTACAGCCCTGAAACAGCAGAGAGATTCATTTAAAACATTTTTACAGACAAAAACCAAAAAACATTTTCATCAATGAGTATAAAACTGAATCAACTCATCAAAACCGCAGAAACACAACAGGAACAACAATCTGCAGGACTACCTGGTCCAAAGTACATTACCTGTCCTGAACCCAGCACAGTCTAAAAGCAAACTTCAAAACAGCCTCGGCCTGTTCGGAGCCCAAATGTGAGGAACGGTGTTTATCTAACAACATGCGAACAGTGTGGCATCCAACATGTTGGTGAGACCAGGAACCGGTTCTAACAAGATCATATCAACACAGGTACAACATAAGGAACCAAGAGAAACACAGACACGTGTGGTCCAACATTTTCTACATCATGGCCTCTCCAACGTTCTAATTAAGGGCTCAGGAGAACGCTTTGTGGTCCACAGGAGAACGCTTTGTGGTCCTCGGGAGAACGCTTTGTGGTCCTCGGGAGAACGCTTTGTGGTCCACAGGAGAACGCTTTGTGTTCCTCTGGAGAACGCTTTGTGTTCCTCAGGAGAACGCTTTTTGGTCCTGAGGAGAACGCTTTGTGTTCCTCAGGAGAACGCTTTGTGTTCCTCAGGAGAATGCTTTGTGGTCCACAGGAGAACGCTATGTGGTCCTCAGGAGAACGCTTTGTGTTCCTCAGGAGAACGCTTTTTGGTCCTCAGGAGAATGCTTTGTGGTCCTCAGGAGAACACTTTGTGTTCCTCAGGAGAACGCTTTGTGGTCCTCAGGAGAACGCTTTGTGGTCCTCAGGAGAATGCTTTGTGTTCCTCAGGAGAACGCTTTGTGTTCCTCAGGAGAACATTTTGTGGTCCACAGGAGAACGCTTTTTGGTCCTTAGGAGAACGTTTTGTGGTCCACAGGAGAACGTTTTGTGTTCCTCAGGAGAACACTTTTTGGTCCTTAGGAGAACGTTTTGTGGTCCACAGGAGAATGCTTTGTGTTCCTCAGGAGAACGCTTTGTGGTCCTTAGGAGAACGCTTTGTGGTCCACAGGAGAATGCTTTGTGTTCCTTAGGAGAACGCTTTTTGGTCCTCAGGAGAACGCTTTGTGGTCCACAGGAGAATGCTTTGTGGTCCACAGCAGAACGTTTTGTGTTCCTCAGGATAACGCTTTGTGGTCCTCAGGAGAACGCTTTGTGTTCCTCAGGAGAACGCTTTGTGGTCCACAGGAGCATGCTTTGTGTTCCTCAGGAGAACGCTTTGTGTTCCTCAGGAGAACGTTTTGTGGTCCACAGGAGAATGCTTTTTGGTCCTTAGGAGAACGTTTTGTGGTCCACAGGAGAACGTTTTGTGGTCCACAGGAGAACGTTTTGTGTTCCTCAGGAGAACGCTTTGTGGTCCACAGGAGAATGCTTTGTGGTCCACAGGAGAATGCTTTTTGGTCCTTAGGAGAACATTTTGTGGCCCAAAGGAGAATGCTTTGTGTTCCTCAGGAGAACGCTTTGTGGTCCACAGGAGAATGCTTTGTGGTCCACAGGAGAACGCTTTTTGGTCCTTAGGAGAACGTTTTGTGGTCCACAGGAGAACGTTTTGTGTTCCTCAGGAGAACGCTTTTTGGTCCTTAGGAGAACGCTTTGTGGTCCTCAGGAGAACGCTTTGTGTTCCTCAGGAGAACGCTTTGTGGTCCACAGGAGAATGCTTTGTGTTCCTCAGGAGAACGCTTTGTGTTCCTCAGGAGAACGTTTTGTGGTCCACAGGAGAACGCTTTTTGGTCCTTAGGAGAACGTTTCGTGGTCCACAGGAGAACGTTTTGTGTTCCTCAGGAGAACGCTTTTTGGTCCTCAGGAGAACGCTTTGTGGTCCACAGGAGAATGCTTTGTGGTCCACAGGAGAACGCTTTTTGGTCCTTAGGAGAACGTTTTGTGGTCCACAGGAGAACGTTTTGTGTTCCTCAGGAGAACGCTTTTTGGTCCTTAGGAGAACGCTTTGTGGTCCTCAGGAGAACGCTTTGTGTTCCTCAGGAGAACGCTTTGTGGTCCACAGGAGAACGTTTTGTGTTCCTCAGGAGAACGTTTTGTGGTCCACAGGAGAACGCTTTTTGGTCCTTAGGAGAACGTTTTGTGGTCCACAGGAGAACGCTTTTTGGTCCTTAGGAGAACATTTTGTGGTCCACAGGAGAATGCTTTGTGTTCCTCAGGAGAACGCTTTGTGGTCCACAGGAGAATGCTTTGTGGTCCACAGGAGAACGCTTTTTGGTCCTTAGGAGAACGTTTTGTGGTCCACAGGAGAACGTTTTGTGTTCCTCAGGAGAACGCTTTTTGGTCCTTAGGAGAACGCTTTGTGGTCCTCAGGAGAACGCTTTGTGTTCCTCAGGAGAACGCTTTGTGGTCCACAGGAGAATGCTTTGTGTTCCTCAGGAGAACGCTTTGTGTTCCTCAGGAGAACGTTTTGTGGTCCACAGGAGAACGCTTTTTGGTCCTTAGGAGAACGTTTCGTGGTCCACAGGAGAACGTTTTGTGTTCCTCAGGAGAACGCTTTTTGGTCCTCAGGAGAACGCTTTGTGGTCCACAGGAGAACGCTTTTTGGTCCTCAGGAGAACGCTTTGTGGTCCACAGGAGAACGCTTTTTGGTCCTTAGGAGAACGCTTTGTGGTCCACAGGAGAACGCTTTTTGGTCCTTAGGAGAACGCTTTGTGGTCCACAGGAGCATGCTTTGTGTTCCTCAGGAGAACGCTTTGTGTTCCTCAGGAGAACGTTTTGTGTTCCTCAGGAGAACGTTTTGTGGTCCACAGGAGAACGCTTTTTGGTCCTTAGGAGAACGTTTTGTGGTCCACAGGAGAACGCTTTTTGGTCCTTAGGAGAACATTTTGTGGTCCACAGGAGAATGCTTTGTGTTCCTCAGGAGAACGCTTTGTGGTCCACAGGAGAATGCTTTGTGGTCCACAGGAGAACGCTTTTTGGTCCTTAGGAGAACGTTTTGTGGTCCACAGGAGAACGTTTTGTGTTCCTCAGGAGAACGCTTTTTGGTCCTTAGGAGAACGTTTTGTGGTCCACAGGAGAACGCTTTTTGGTCCTTAGGAGAACATTTTGTGGTCCACAGGAGAATGCTTTGTGTTCCTCAGGAGAACGCTTTGTGGTCCACAGGAGAATGCTTTGTGGTCCACAGGAGAACGCTTTTTGGTCCTTAGGAGAACGTTTTGTGGTCCACAGGAGAACGTTTTGTGTTCCTCAGGAGAACGCTTTTTGGTCCTTAGGAGAACGCTTTGTGGTCCTCAGGAGAACGTTTTGTGTTCCTCAGGAGAACGCTTTTTGGTCCTTAGGAGAACGTTTCGTGGTCCACAGGAGAACGTTTTGTGTTCCTCAGGAGAACGCTTTTTGGTCCACAGGAGAACGCTTTGTGGTCCACAGGAGAACGCTTTTTGGTCCTCAGGAGAACGCTTTGTGGTCCACAGGAGAACGCTTTTTGGTCCTTAGGAGAACGCTTTGTGGTCCACAGGAGAACGCTTTTTGGTCCTTAGGAGAACGCTTTGTGGTCCACAGGAGCATGCTTTGTGTTCCTCAGGAGAACGCTTTGTGTTCCTCAGGAGAACGTTTTGTGTTCCTCAGGAGAACGTTTTGTGGTCCACAGGAGAACGCTTTTTGGTCCTTAGGAGAACGTTTTGTGGTCCACAGGAGAACGCTTTTTGGTCCTTAGGAGAACATTTTGTGGTCCACAGGAGAATGCTTTGTGTTCCTTAGGAGAACGCTTTGTGGTCCACAGGAGAATGCTTTGTGGTCCACAGGAGAACGCTTTTTGGTCCTTAGGAGAACGTTTTGTGGTCCACAGGAGAACGTTTTGTGTTCCTCAGGAGAACGCTTTTTGGTCCTTAGGAGAAAGCTTTGTGGTCCTCAGGAGAACGCTTTGTGTTCCTCAGGAGAACGCTTTGTGGTCCACAGGAGAATGCTTTGTGTTCCTCAGGAGAACGCTTTGTGTTCCTCAGGAGAACGTTTTGTGGTCCACAGGAGAACGCTTTTTGGTCCTTAGGAGAACGTTTCGTGGTCCACAGGAGAACGTTTTGTGTTCCTCAGGAGAACGCTTTTTGGTCCTCAGGAGAACGCTTTGTGGTCCACAAGAGAACGCTTTTTGGTCCTTAGGAGAACATTTTGTGGTCCACAGGAGAATGCTTTGTGTTCCTCAGGAGAACGCTTTGTGGTCCACAGGAGAACGCTTTTTGGTCCTTAGGAGAACGCTTTGTGGTCCACAGGAGCATGCTTTGTGTTCCTCAGGAGAACGCTTTGTGTTCCTCAGGAGAACGTTTTGTGTTCCTCAGGAGAACGTTTTGTGTTCCTCAGGAGAACGCTTTGTGGTCCACAGGAGAATGCTTTGTGTTCCTCAGGAGAACGCTTTGTGTTCCTCAGGAGAACGTTTTGTGGTCCACAGGAGAACGCTTTTTGGTCCTTAGGAGAACGTTTCGTGGTCCACAGGAGAACGTTTTGTGTTCCTCAGGAGAACGCTTTTTGGTCCTCAGGAGAACGCTTTGTGGTCCACAAGAGAACGCTTTTTGGTCCTTAGGAGAACATTTTGTGGTCCACAGGAGAATGCTTTGTGTTCCTCAGGAGAACGCTTTGTGGTCCACAGGAGAACGCTTTTTGGTCCTTAGGAGAACGCTTTGTGGTCCACAGGAGCATGCTTTGTGGTCCACAGGAGAACGCTTTTTGGTCCTTAGGAGAACGTTTTGTGGTCCACAGGAGAACGTTTTGTGTTCCTCAGGAGAACGCTTTTTGGTCCTTAGGAGAACGCTTTGTGGTCCTCAGGAGAACGCTTTGTGTTCCTCAGGAGAACGCTTTGTGGTCCACAGGAGAATGCTTTGTGTTCCTCAGGAGAACGCTTTGTGTTCCTCAGGAGAACGTTTTGTGGTCCACAGGAGAACGCTTTTTGGTCCTTAGGAGAACGTTTCGTGGTCCACAGGAGAACGTTTTGTGTTCCTCAGGAGAACGCTTTTTGGTCCTCAGGAGAACGCTTTGTGGTCCACAAGAGAACGCTTTTTGGTCCTTAGGAGAACATTTTGTGGTCCACAGGAGAATGCTTTGTGTTCCTCAGGAGAACGCTTTGTGGTCCACAGGAGAACGCTTTTTGGTCCTTAGGAGAACGCTTTTTGGTCCTTAGGAGAACGCTTTGTGGTCCACAGGAGCATGCTTTGTGTTCCTCAGGAGAACGCTTTGTGTTCCTCAGGAGAACGTTTTGTGTTCCTCAGGAGAACGTTTTGTGTTCCTCAGGAGAACGCTTTGTGGTCCACAGGAGAATGCTTTGTGTTCCTCAGGAGAACGCTTTGTGTTCCTCAGGAGAACGTTTTGTGGTCCACAGGAGAACGCTTTTTGGTCCTTAGGAGAACGTTTCGTGGTCCACAGGAGAACGTTTTGTGTTCCTCAGGAGAACGCTTTTTGGTCCTCAGGAGAACGCTTTGTGGTCCACAAGAGAACGCTTTTTGGTCCTTAGGAGAACATTTTGTGGTCCACAGGAGAATGCTTTGTGTTCCTCAGGAGAACGCTTTGTGGTCCACAGGAGAACGCTTTTTGGTCCTTAGGAGAACGCTTTGTGGTCCACAGGAGCATGCTTTGTGTTCCTCAGGAGAACGCTTTGTGTTCCTCAGGAGAACGTTTTGTGTTCCTCAGGAGAACGTTTTGTGGTCCACAGGAGAACGCTTTTTGGTCCTTAGGAGAACGTTTTGTGGTCCACAGGAGAACGTTTTGTGGTCCACAGGAGAATGCTTTGTGTTCCTTAGGAGAACGCTTTTTGGTCCTCAGGAGAACGCTTTGTGGTCCACACGAGAATGCTTTGTGGTCCACAGGAGAACGCTTTTTGGTCCTTAGGAGAACATTTTGTGGTCCACAGGAGAATGCTTTGTGTTCCTCAGGAGAACGCTTTGTGGTCCACAGGAGAATGCTTTGTGGTCCACAGGAGAATGTTTTGTGGTCCACAGGAGAACGTTTTGTGTTCCTCAGGATAACGCTTTTTGGTCCTCAGGAGAACGCTTTGTGTTCCTCAGGAGAACGCTTTGTGGTCCACAGGAGAACGTTCTGTGTTCCTCAGGAGAACGCTTTGTGGTCCACAGGAGAACGCTTTGTGTTCCTCAGGAGAATGCTTTGTGGTCCACAGGAGAACGTTCTGTGTTCCTCAGGAGAATGCTTTTTGGTCCTTAGGAGAACGTTTTGTGGTCCACAGGAGAATGCTTTGTGGTCCTTAGGAGAACGCTTTGTGGTCCACAGGAGAATGCTTTGTGTTCCTTAGGAGAACGCTTTTTGGTCCTCAGGAGAACGCTTTGTGGTCCACAGGAGAATGCTTTGTGGTCCACAGGAGAACGCTTTTTGGTTCTTAGGAGAACATTTTGTGGTCCACAGGAGAATGCTTTGTGTTCCTCAGGAGAACGCTTTGTGGTCCACAGGAGAATGCTTTGTGGTCCAAAGGAGAATGTTTTGTGGTCCACAGGAGAACGTTTTGTGTTCCTCAGGATAACGCTTTTTGGTCCTTAGGAGAACGCTTTGTGGTCCTCAGGAGAACGCTTTGTGTTCCTCAGGATAACGCTTTTTGGTCCTTAGGAGAACGCTTTGTGTTCCTCAGGAGAACGTTTTGTGGTCCACAGGAGAATGCTTTGTGTTCCTCAGGAGAACGCTTTGTGGTCCACAGGAGAATACTTTGTGGTCCTCAGGAGAATGCTTTTTGGTCCTTAGGAGAACGTTTTGTGGTCCACAGGAGAATGCTTTGTGGTCCTTAGGAGAACGCTTTGTGGTCCACAGGAGAATGCTTTGTGTTCCTTAGGAGAACGCTTTTTGGTCCTCAGGAGAACGCTTTGTGGTCCACAGGAGAATGCTTTGTGGTCCACAGGAGAACGCTTTTTGGTCCTTAGGAGAACATTTTGTGGTCCACAGGAGAATGCTTTGTGTTCCTCAGGAGAACGCTTTGTGGTCCACAGGAGAATGCTTTGTGGTCCAAAGGAGAATGTTTTGTGGTCCACAGGGGAACGTTTTGTGTTCCTCAGGATAACGCTTTTTGGTCCTTAGGAGAACGCTTTGTGGTCCTCAGGAGAACGCTTTGTGTTCCTCAGGAGAACGCTTTGTGGTCCACAGGAGCATGCTTTGTGTTCCTCAGGAGAACGCTTTGTGTTCCTCAGGAGAACGTTTTGTGGTCCACAGGAGAACGCTTTTTGGTCCTTAGGAGAACGTTTTGTGGTCCACAGGAGAACGTTTTGTGGTCCACAGGAGAACGTTTTGTGTTCCTCAGGAAAACGCTTTGTGGTCCACAGGAGAATGCTTTGTGGTCCACAGGAGAATGCTTTTTGGTCCTTAGGAGAACATTTTGTGGTCCACAGGAGAATGCTTTGTGTTCCTCAGGAGAACGCTTTGTGGTCCACAGGAGAATGCTTTGTGGTCCACAGGAGAATGCTTTTTGGTCCTTAGGAGAACGTTTTGTGGTCCACAGGAGAACGTTTTGTGTTCCTCAGGAGAACGCTTTGTGGTCCACAGGAGAACACTTTGTGGTCCTCAGGAGAACGCTTTGTGGTCCACAGGAGCATGCTTTGTGTTCCTCAGGAGAACGCTTTGTGTTCCTCAGGAGAACGTTTTGTGGTCCACAGGAGAACGCTTTTTGGTCCTTAGGAGAACGTTTTGTGGTCCACAGGAGAACGTTTTGTGGTCCACAGGAGAACGTTTTGTGTTCCTCAGGAGAACGCTTTGTGGTCCACAGGAGAATGCTTTGTGGTCCACAGGAGAACGCTTTTTGGTCCTTAGGAGAACATTTTGTGGTCCACAGGAGAATGCTTTGTGTTCCTCAGGAGAACGCTTTGTGGTCCACAGGAGA
>NW_027211691.1:185000-222500 GCF_022749685.1 Semicossyphus pulcher
GACGCTCAAAGACTGAGTCACAGGTCAGACTGTGTTTCTGTGGCATCAGCATCTCACTCACCTCATGTGATGTAATACAGGTCAACATACAGTAAATATCATGTAACACACACACACACACACCCTGTCTGCTGGATGAGTCAGGGTCAGAGCAGCAGGTGAACTTCCTGTGATGATCGTGTGTATGTGTTGGGGGCGTTGCCAAGAAATGACACTCAATCTAAGGGGTGATGCTGCCAGATACACAAACAAACAAACACACGCACACACACACACACATGCACATGCACACGCACACACACTTTAAGCAGGTTTATAGTGTGTTTGCAATGAGAGAATGTTACAGATCTTTCTCTCCTTTCATACAGGCTGTTTGATGGCGGTTCTGTTGTTTCCTGCGTCATTGATGATCACGAACACATTGATATTTTAAAGTCATATTGTCACACATGAACACTATATTATATTTCATAATGTCATGTTAAATGTTGTTCAGATTCCTCTGTGTGAACACCTGACTCACTCTATGAAGTGATGAGCAGCTGAACTGTCCGCGTTAAAGTGTTCATCATTCTCCACAGTGTCTCCTGTCTGCAGCCTGTCTGCATTCTGTCTGCATTCTGTCTGCAGCCTGTCTGCAGCCTGTCTGCAGTCTGTCTGCATTCTGTCTGCAGCCTGTCTGCAGCCTGTCTGCAGTCTGTCTGCATTCTGTCTGCAGCCTGTCTGCAGTCTGTCTGCAGCCTGTCTGCAGTCTGTCTGCATTCTGTCTGCAGCCTGTCTGCAGCCTGTCTGCATTATGTCTGCAGCCTGTCTGCAGCCTGTCTGTAGTCTGTGCAGTCTGTCTGCAGTCTGTCTGCAGCCTGTCTGCAGTCTGTCTGCAGTCTGTCTGTAGTCTGTTTGAAGCGGGTTGTTTTGGAGGCAATTGTCCTGTAGCGCCTCCCAGAGGGCGGTAGCTGGAAGACATAGTGTGCAGGGTGAGTGGGATCAGAGATGATCTTGCGGGCTCTGGGCATGCACCCTGGATGCTCTGTTAATGATGCGCTGTAATTTATTCCGGGAGAGTGTGTCGAGACTGCCGAACCAGACTGTAATGGATGAAGTGAGGATGCTTTCGACGTTGGCTGTGTAGAAGCGGAGCAGGAGATGAAACCTTACTCTGAACTTCCCGAGCTGTCGGAGATGGAAAAGTCTTTGCTGGGCTTTTTGATAGATGTGGTCTGTGTTGATTTTCCATTTGAGGTTGTTGCTGATGTGGGTTCCAAGGAATTTGAATGTGTCAGTGTTGGAGATGGATTCACCTTTAATGAACACAGGAGTTTTTGGGGATGGCTGGCGTCTTAGGTCGATGATGAGTTCTTTTGTTTTTGATGTGTTGAGTAAGAGGTCATGGTCTGTGCACCAGGTCACTGCTTGGTTGATCTATGCAAGGTATTCAGTTTCTTGATTGCTTGTGATGAGTCCTATGATGGTCGAATCGTCCGCGTACTTGTACAGGTTGACAGGGCTGTGGTTAGATGTGAGCTGGTTTGTGTAAAGGGAGAATAGCAAGGATGAGAGAACACAGCCTTGGGGTGCGCCTGTACTGAGGAACAGAGGGGAGGATGTGTTGTTGTTGATCTTCACCTTCTGCTGCCTGTTCCAGAGGAAGCTGTGAATCCAGTGACAGATGCATGGGTCAATGTTCATGTCCAGTAATTTAATAGTTTGGCCGGGTTTATTGCGTTGAATGCAGAACTGAAATCTATGAACAGAATGCGGGCATATGTGTTTGCAGACTCCAGGTGGTTCAGTATGTGATGAATTCGTAAGTTGACGGTGTCCTGAACTGACCTGTTGGCTCTGTATGCAAATTGGTATGGGTCCATGAGGGGGGTGGTGACAGTTATTAGGTGCTTGAGTATGATGCGCTCAAATGATTTCATGACTGCCGATGTCAAGGCAATGGGTCTGTAGTGGTTGAGGCAGGAGATGGTCTTGGTCTTGGGAACCGGGATGATAATGGACTCTTTGAACCACTTGGGTACTGAGCATTGACAGAGGGAGGTGTTGAAGATGTTGGTGAAAACCCCAACCAGTTCCGCAGCGCAGTGATGGAGAACGGAGGGGCTGATGTTATCGGGGCCGGCGGCTTTATTCCTCTTAAGTCCCCTGAAGGTGCTCCTCACCTCCTCCTCGTAGATGGTGAAAGGGGAGGGAGGGAGGGGGTCGTGGAGAGATGGTGATGGAGCCGGTGCCTGCTCAAACCTCCCATAGAAAATGTTGAGTGTGTCAGGAAGCTGATTGTCACTCAGATGGGGACAGGCATGAAGCAGTAGAGAGGTAAGGCCTTATCCTGAGCTCAGGATACAGCAGGTCAGCCTCTGGGTGCCAGGAACTACACCTGACCTGAACCCCTCTTTGGTGCTGTATTCCCTGTCGAAGTTACACCGACACTCCCCTGGGGCTCAAGGTCTCAGACCGGGCAGTGTCAGCTAGCTGCACGGCTAACTAAGCTATCTAGCAAACAGCAGCTAGAGTTAGCAGTAGTCACTTTAGCAAGAGGACTTCAGTGAAGAAAATGTGGCGTAACCTGCGGGATACATACGTCTTCAACAAGAGAGAAGGACAGGGCAGAAGTGGACAGGGAGACAGCAAGAAGAGGATGTGGAAATAGATGGAGGCCATGTCCTTCCTGAAAACTTCCACAACAAAGAGAAGGTAGCTAACGTTACAGCCTACTTTCAACAGATCAGATAGTAACATCCAGCTGGATGATGATGACAAGGAGGTTGGAACAGAGGATGAGGACAGCACACAGACAGAGAGGGAGAGCGATGGTGTGGAGACAGAGAGGGAGGACAGCTCTGCCCCTTCAGCTTCAGGTAGATGCAGGCAGAGAACAGAGACAGCCTTGGGAGGAACCTCCGTGGAGAGACAGAGCGACAGCAGCATCAGGAGCTGCAGACAGATGAAGGGTCTGCCCAGCACGAGGAGACTCCGCCCAGAGAAATGATCTTCAGTTAAAATAGAGATGCAGGAATTAGTTCAGGATGTTGCCTTTGGGGGCGTCGTATATCAGCAGTTTTCCCAGGGTCCTCTCTGTCGTAATCTGTGATTCTGCTTAAAGTCTTATTTTACCTGAGCAGTTCTGAAGGTGTTTTGTTTCAGAGCTGTTGTTGAAGAAATGAAATCTTTAACATTGTTTTCTATTTTATGTCAGTGATAAAAAATTGAAGTATTAACAGTATTAGCAATGTGTGAATGAATGGCTTCATGCCTGTACCACACTGAGCCAGATCTGGTGATATACTTAGAGCTTCCCCTTTTTTATTACTATTACAATTGTAACATTGTAAATATAGACAACAATAACAATCGTGATAATAATGTGGAACCTATAAAACAATTCTTGGTTATACAGCATTAACAGCAATAGTATCACTAATATAAACACATATGTAAACTGAATGTATAACAATATTAGGTTCAGTGTTTACATGATATAACAGACATACAGTATTGATACTATGAACAACTGTTGAACTGACATATTCCATCTTCTACTGTTGCATTGCTGTCTCTCTCTCTCTCTCTCTCTCTCTTACTGAGTCCACGGCGCACACGGTCGGACTGCCATGGTAGCTGGCCAGCAGGTGAATGTGTCTCGAGTCCAGAGCCCCTGCAGATGCCCGGTTGCCCCTTGGCCTCTGGATCTCCTGCAGACATGCGTTGCTGGCAGCATCGTCAACATTGCCATCCTGGCCGGCTTGTCCCTCTACTTCATGGCGCAGGTAGTTGCATAATATGCAGATTGCTTTGACGATGCTATCATCCAGGTCAGGGCTCACCTCCTTTGGCCTTTAACTGCTGGATCATAATTTCAAACACATTCTCGAACATGCGACGAGCTCTTGACAGGCGAAGGTTGATGATGTGCTTGTCCTCTTCAAGATGCTTTCCAGGGAAGGTACAGCTTCATGAGAAAGGCCTCATGTGCCACGATTACATCATTGACCTTCCTCAGTTCAGGTGCCGAGGAGAGCTCCAATGGGGGTGGAACGTTCAGTGTTCCACGCTGGAGGGCCCGTCCCAGTGCAGAATCTGCAAGGATGCTTCCATCACTTTTCCCACCATAGCTCCGCACAGCTATGGCAAGGAAACGGTAATTTGCATCCACTAAGGCCAGGAGGAACGTGGAGAAGGTGCCTGAGAGGGAACCTGTGTTTACAGGGGCCTCAGTTCAGACATGCTTCCCATCCAGAGCTCCAAGTCAATCTTTCATTGAACCTCCTTGTCATGTACTTCCAGATCTCCCCCCTAGAGCTGGCATGTATCTTTTTATGGAGTTACAGCATTTGGTTCTGCTCGAGGTTTCTGCCTGTAAAAGGAAGTTTAAGTGCTGCTCATGGTGATTCATGTCTCTCTCTAAATAACAAAGAGTATGATCGAGACCTGGGCTCCGTTTCAGAAAGGAGGTTCAACAAAGCCTCAGTCTTACCCCCGACTGTGGTTTGACTTACTGAGTTAGTTCAGTCGACCCTGAGCAGGATCCAGGAGACGGAGCTAAGTGCGTGCACGCTGACTATAAAAAGCATTAATGCATTAATGGAGCCCCGACACCACGATTCACCATGGCAACGGTACACAAAAAGAGGTCCTCCTACGTCACACCAGCGGAGCTGGAAATCCTCACGCGGACGTTCAGCGAATACGAGCATGTTTTTAGAAACATAAAGTAACACGGCTGCAGCTGCAAAAGAGAGAGAAGCGGCTCGAGTGAACGCGTCAGTTTGAACTGGTCTGTTTATTTAATACTTCATCACGACCGGAAGCTAAAATGTATATTAATTTAGGAGCAATGCAGCGGGAGAGAAAAACATACATGAAGCAGTTAAAAATAAAACAGCAGAACATCATTGAAAGGTGCGGCTCAGGCAGAACAGGCTCATGGCTGAACCTCACTTCAGTCAGATTTTAGATATGAAACAGATTAAATATCATTCAGTGGCTGTTTTAATGTGCATCAGCTTTATCCCTAACATGATGCTGATGTCACATACAGTACGTCCTCTCACCTGAATCCTGTTTGATTAAACTGAATTCAATTTTTTTTAAACATTGTTCCAATAACTAACGGCTGCTTTTGTATTGGTCGGAAATGAAGAGGACCAAATAAATGATCACTTGTCTTATCTGAGCGCTCTCGGCAGTGGTGGTGGAAAATCTACAAATGATGACTTTGACACAGATTTGTCTTTTGATTTTTTTATCATAATTATAAAAGACTTTTGCAAAGCGGTCAGAGCAGCACAGAGACGCAACGTTTCTTCTTTTAGTTTGTAACCGCTTAAACACGCGTGAGACGGGCTGAATGAATGAGGAAGTGAATGAGGGTTTTATATTCTAGAGGGAGGAGACAGAGAGAAACTCTGAGTGTCCTGAAGAAAACCTGCTCGCGACCAGGTGAGGTTCATAGACACAGTTACCATAGTAACCAACTCAGAGTTAAAGTTACCTCTCTTTCTGAAACGGCAAACCCGAGGTTTCCCTCATTTCAGGGTTAACAAACTTGGGGTTTCACTGAACCCGCTCTCTGACACGACCCTGCTCTGTGAAGGGTCTGAGATAACTTTGGTTGTGATTTGCAGCTATGCAAATAAAATGATTGACTGTAAACACAGCTGTTACACGCACTCCTCCTGCTGGCTGTTGGCTCTAATGTCTGGACTCACCCTGTAATCCCGCTCAGGTGTTGGTAATCCACTTGATCTGGAGGAGAGACCATAAAGGGGGGGCGGAGAAACACGACACTCTGTTCTGATGGCCTCATGGCATCAGCAGGAGAGGCTGGAGCTACTCCTTTGTTAACTTGGGTTTTGCCTTGTGCATTCTTTATTTTCTAATGGGACCCGTCGTCTAGTTTTCGGTTTTATTTCTTTGCTCAGGTTTAGTTTTGTCAGGTGTTGGGAAGAAGGTAAGCAGCAGGTCCTACGGCCCTCTGTGGGCCGGTCTGAGGGCCGACCAGCTGTTTGGTTTGTGCATCAGTTCTGGGTTTAGGTTTGTTTTGAAATGGGCTGTTTTTGGGTTTCTTGTGATTTAATAAATTAATTCTTGTTTCTTTGAAAACTTTTCGTGATGTTTGGCCTCTCTGGTGAGGTTGTAAACACAACACTCAACCACATATTGTTATACACCCAGTTTAGGTTTTGTCATAGAGTTCAGGCATGGAGGCAGCTCAGCCATACGCACGACTGGATCGACTGTGATCTGCAGCACAGCCTCCAAACACTGATCCTATCAGCTCTGACTGAACCGTGTGATCAACAGCCTGATCACAGGACAAATATTGATCTGCCTGTGTGAGGCTGTGGCCTGAATATCTGATCCAGCTGATAGGCTCATCACCTAGTGCACAATTTTCCGATGACTCACTTTGGTTGCCTGTTAACCTGGACCCTGACATGAAACTCACCTGGGAGCGATCAGGATGATTCTGCAGCTCCTTGATCAGCAGGTGAAACTCTCTTTGTTGTTCTCTTCTCGAGCAGTGAGCGGACCACAAGTCCTCTCATCGCTTGATCAAATAAAAACGCATAGAATAATAAAAGTCATCAGACTCAGTGTGCAAGGTTTCTGTGCGTAACCATTTTTATCTCCTGAACAATGTGAGAACAGCCAGAGGACCAGAGGACTGACCCGGGGACCGGGAGGCTGCTGACCGCTGACGGAGACTCTCTTCCCAGGGACCTGCTCCTGCTGAGGCGCGATCAGAACATCTGACTGCAAATCAAACAGCCGAAGCTGACTGAACACATGTCCTGTAGAGGTTCTGAAAGACTCCAAGCATAGAGGTCTGCTTCATCCTTCTGCTCCTCCTCCTCCTCCTCCTGGAGTTACAGAGGAAGAGAGGAAGAGAGCGACAGAGTTAGAGAGGAGGAGAGGGACAGAGTTACAGAGGAAGAGAGGGACAGAGAGCGACAGAGTTAGAGAGGAAGAGAGCGACAGAGTTAGAGAGGAGGAGAGGGACAGAGAGCGACAGAGTTACTGAGGAAGAGAGGAAGAGAGCGACAGAGTTAGAGAGGAGGAGAGGGACAGAGTTACAGAGGAAGAGAGGGACAGAGAGCGACAGAGTTAGAGAGGAAGAGCGGGACAGAGTTACAGAGGAAGAGAGGGACAGAGAGCGACAGAGTTAGAGAGGAAGAGAGCGACAGAGTAAGAGAGGAAGAGCGGGACAGAGTTAGAGAGGAAGAGAGGGACAGAGAGCGACAGAGTTAGAGAGGAAGAGAGCGACAGAGTTACAGAGGAAGAGAGGGACAGAGAGCGACAGAGTTAGAGAGGAAGAGAGCGACAGAGTTAGAGAGGAGGAGAGCGACAGAGTTAGAGAGGAAGAGAGGAAGAGAGCGACAGAGTTAGAGAGGAAGAGTGGGACAGAGTTAGAGAGGAAGAGAGGGACAGAGAGCGACAGAGTTAGAGAGGAAGAGAGCGACAGAGTTAGAGAGGAGGAGAGGGACAGAGAGCGACAGAGTTAGAGAGGAAGAGAGCGACAGAGTTACAGAGGAAGAGAGGGACAGAGTTAGAGAGGAGGAGAGCGACAGAGTTACAGAGGAAGAGAGGAAGAGAGCAACAGAGTTAGAGAGGAGGAGAGGGACAGAGTTACAGAGGAAGAGAGGAAGAGAGCGACAGAGTTAGAGAGGAGGAGAGCGACAGAGTTAGAGAGGAAGAGAGCGACAGAGTTAGAGAGGAGGAGAGCGACAGAGTTAGAGAGGAGGAGAGCGACAGAGTTACAGAGGAAGAGAGGAAGAGAGCGACAGAGTTACAGAGGAAGAGCGGGACAGAGTTACAGAGGAAGAGAGGGACAGAGAGCGACAGAGTTAGAGAGGAAGAGAGCGACAGAGTAAGAGAGGAGGAGAGCGACAGAGTTAGAGAGGAAGAGAGGAAGAGAGCGACAGAGTAAGAGAGGAAGAGCGGGACAGAGTTAGAGAGGAAGAGAGGGACAGAGAGCGACAGAGTTAGAGAGGAAGAGAGCGACAGAGTTACAGAGGAAGAGAGGAAGAGAGCGACAGAGTTACAGAGGAAGAGAGGAAGAGAGCAACAGAGTTAGAGAGGAAGAGAGCGACAGAGTTAGAGAGGAAGAGCGGGACAGAGTTACAGAGGAAGAGAGGGACAGAGAGCGACAGAGTTACAGAGGAAGAGAGCGACAGAGTTACAAAGGAAGAGAGGAAGAGAGCGACAGAGTTAGAGAGGAAGAGAGGGACAGAGAGCGACAGAGTTACAGAGGAAGAGAGGAAGAGAGCGACAGAGTTACAGAGGAAGAGAGGGACAGAGAGCGACAGAGTTAGAGAGGAAGAGAGCGACAGAGTTACAGAGGAAGAGAGCGACAGAGTTAGAGAGGAAGAGAGCGACAGAGTTAGAGAGGAAGAGAGCAACAGAGTTAGAGAGGAGGAGAGCGACAGAGTTAGAGAGGAAGAGAGCGACAGAGTTAGAGAGGAGGAGAGGGACCGAGTTACAGAGGAAGAGAGGAAGAGAGCGACAGAGTTAGAGAGGAAGAGCGGGACAGAGTTACAGAGGAAGAGAGGGACAGAGAGCGACAGAGTTAGAGAGGAAGAGAGCGACAGAGTTAGAGAGGAGGAGAGCGACAGAGTTAGAGAGGAAGAGCGGGACAGAGTTACAGAGGAAGAGAGCGACAGAGTTAGAAAGGAAGAGAGCGACAGAGTTAGAGAGGAAGAGAGCGACAGAGTTAGAGAGGAGGAGAGCGACAGAGTTAGAGAGGAAGAGCGGGACAGAGTTACAGAGGAAGAGAGGGACAGAGAGCGACAGAGTTAGAGAGGAAGAGAGCGACAGAGTTAGAAAGGAAGAGAGCGACAGAGTTAGAGAGGAAGAGAGCGACAGAGTTAGAGAGGAAGAGAGAGACAGAGTTAGAGAGGAAGAGAGGAAGAGGAGGTGATTCAAGCAGATGACTGACTTTAATCAGAGAGATGAGACAGGAAGTTCATTCAGTCCAAACGGACACAGAATCTGTGTGAGCGCTCAGCAACTCATTTCACAGCAGATGAATGACCACACTTGATCTCATGTTAGAACAGACGTGTGTCCTGTCAGGCCCTCCTGTGGATGATAATAACACTAACAGTGTGGACCTGTAGCAGCAGCTGAAGCAGACTCAGGTGCTCAGTGTTCATCAGGTCAATGCTTATTATAACTTTTACACAGAGCTCTCATAATGTAACAATAACAATAAGAAAACTTTAATATTGGCAAGGAAACATAGTGTGTGTATGTTGGGGGGCCGGGGGGGTCTAATACCTTTACTTCCTGTATTCTGGTTTATTTTACGCCCCAGTCTGTGATGGACGTGTCTTTATTTGTCAATGAAAACAAATGTTACAATCATAAAGGTCTGGTCCTTCACATCCGAGCAGGATGAAGAGCCGTGTTCACATGGCAGTCTAATGTTGTGGGAGAGCGAGCTTCACCTCTTCACTGAAGCGGCTCTCTCTCTCTGCCTCCTGACACAATGATCAACATCTGACACCAACAGGACGATTCACTTTATATTTATATTTTATTTATTTTTTTATATTTAAACGCACTGTAAGGACGGACTGCTGGGGAGAGCGAGGGGGAGAGAGAGAGGGCACATACCTGTACATGTAAGAACAGAGGTGCGGACACAAGAGGAGAACTGGTCACGATGATGAAGCCTGACGTCGCTCTGTGTAACTCTCAGGTTTATCAGTGAAGTGTTTGAACTAAACTGCATCCTGGAGTCTGTTAACAGAGACAGACGGAGTGACAGTGTCAGACAATGTCCACGTTTAATAATCGCCACGGTGACGGAACATATCGAGTCTGTCCAGTCTTAAAAGCTCAGTTTTCTCTCCTGCTCTCATTGTAGAGCACGCCATGTCTACTTTTCCTTACTCACTTATTTCCTCCCACTGTGTCTCTGTAACTCTCCCGTCGGCTGGCTCTTCAGTCTGTATCTGTATTCTCACACACCCACTGTGAGTCGCGATCTGAGTGACAGATTTGATTGGCTGAGTAGCGTCACGTGTGATGATTTACAATGAATGCATTGGTCTGCGAGTTTCTTGGACCCCCAAATCACCACCGCAAAGACAAAAAGCTGCGCAGGTTATAATAGATGCGCTTGTCAAAACTGTAAATAGGTCCGGGTCCGGAGACGACGGCAGCTGCGTCTGGATCCAGACCGCGGTCCGCCGTTTGGGGACTGCTGACAAATCCAGAGGTCAAATGCTACCTGACACCACTGCTTCAAATAAATGCTTAGTGGTACCTTTAAACAGACTGTAAGTGTTACTGCTGAAGAGATGCTTCAGGGTACCTTAAAGGAACCTTCAGACAGACAGAACAGACATGGTACATCACAAGTGTACTAGCATCATGAAGGAGACGTCAGCTGATACAGGTTGATTTCCTCACAGTGATACATCACAGACACAGAAGGGTCAGGGGGCGGGGTTAAAGGGAACACTAGTGCACTGACTCTGTGAGCACCATGATGAGGGAGCTAACCACAGCTCGCTGAGTCCTCCTGTCTGTGTGTCTGCAGACAAACACACACACCTGTCCTTATGAACAACATACATCCACATCTCATCAGTCTGATACACAGAGAGAGAGTGTGTGTGTGTGTGTGTGTGTGTGTGTGTGTGTGTGTGTGTGTGTGAGTCAGCAGAGAGAACAACTTCTCCTTTATCCTGACAGACTCGTGATGAAGCAGGTCACATGACCTCTGCACAGAGTCACAGTGTGTCTGTATTAACAGTGAACATGATGATGTTTAACTGCAGTGTGTACCAGAGTCGGGTCACAGGGGTCACACAGGGGTCACAGAGGTCACACTGATATCTAATGATATCTAAATGATGTCTTTTAAGGTGATGTGTTTTGGTGTGAGGGGGAATGTTTACATGATGTAATGAAAGACTCAATGAAAGTGTTCTTTCTGTGTGTGTGTGCGTGCACGTGTGTGCATGTGTGTGTGTGTGTGTGTGTGTGTGTGTGTGTGCGTGCGTGTGTGTGTGTGTGCATGTGTTTGTGTGTGTGTGCATGTGTGTGTGTGTGCGTGCGTTCGTGCGTGTGTGTGTGTGCGTGTGCGTTCGTGCATGTGTGTGTGCGTGCGTGTGCGTTCGTGTGTGTATGTGCGTGCGTGTGTGTGTGTGTGTATGTGTGCGTGCCTGTGTGCGTGTGCGTGCGTGCGTGTGTGCGTGTGTGTGTGTGACAGTCTGCACAGGTGTGTACTGGTGGTGCGGCTGGTGCTCTGTGTTGTATCTCATACCCCTCATGTTGATGATCTGACGGGGCACACAGCGTTTATCAGTGTGTGTGGTTCACTGTCAGACTGTGTGTCAGTCACGTGTGTGTGAGGTGAACACCGCTGAGTGGATCTGCTGTCTGAGGCCGATCGCACACCAGGACAATAAAGTGACTGTAACCTCACCTGATGTCACACTGATGGTTTAACACTTTAACATGAGTTTAACAGGAGCCTCACCACACACACACACACACACACACACACACACTGTTTGATGACACTTTGAACACATCAGGGACTCTACAGTAAGAGCAGTGACAGCTGATGGCATCATCACCACCATCATCCCCTCTTACAGTAACACAGAGGAGAGTTCAGGGCAGCTCCTCAGCGCCCTCTGCTGGACAGGAACGACTCATTAAAGGAACAGAAATAGTGATGTAACCTGCAGTTTAATATGAGCATAAAACATAAATATTGTGTTTGAATCATTCTCATCAATAACATGATGTTTAGATTAGATATCTTTGTACAGTTTGATGAGTTAAATCAATCATGCAGCCCTCTCTCTGTCTGCCTGTTTTAATTGGACAGTTAGTTATATATAAGATTTATATTATTATTATCTTTATATACTTTCATTATTATATATTTTATTTGACAGAACATTAGAACAAATAAACACACGGTCTCACACAGATCATGTCCAGCCCTCTCTCTGTCTATCCCTGTTTTTATTGGTCAGTTTGGATGAAGAAGGATGGGGGCGCTCGTGCCAGTTCGCACATGCGCACTCGGTGGGAAACACGATAGAAAACGGGCAGCTATGCCGCGCGCTGCAGAACTCGAGCTGGACGCGTCCATCTGTGAGAACGGCCGGAGCACCGGAGGACTGACCCGGGGACCGGGAGGCTGCTGACCGCTGACGGAGACTCTCTTCCCGGGGACCCGCTCCTGCTGAGGCGCGGGAGGCCGAAGAATCCGCTCCTCCTCCCCCTCCTTCTCCCCCTCCTCCTCCTCAGAGAGAACCGACACAGCGCGATGGAGCCCGTGTAGGATCTATCCGGTGTCCGTTACTTTACCGACCGTGTATCAGAGACCAGGGGCCGCAGCGGGGGGGTCAGGATGGTGGTTTTGTGGCCCCGAAGCAGCGGCTCGGGCCCGGGCAGCTGCTGGGTCCGGACGGTGTGTCTGCAGCTGCTTGTCTGGATCTTATGTTCCGTTAACGGAGAGGAGCAGCCGTTCAGCGTGGAGGTAAGAACCGGACAGAGGGCCGGTTAATAACGAGCTGTGAGAGCTGTCAGTGAAATTGAATATCTTTATTTATTGTCTGTGTTTATAATAACAATGATGATATCAGCAGGATAGCGTGAGCTCCGCGGGTCGGAGTGTTCGTGTCTCAGTAACAACAGAGTCTTTGTGCGAGCAGCTGCAGCTCCGTCTCCTCCTGCTTTAAAGGAACACGCTCACTTTACACATCAACATGTTCTCAGAGTTACAACTGGAAACACTTTATTTAAAGAGGACACTGACACATTCTCAAAGTGTGACAAGTGTGAGTTCAATATGAGGCATTTTGTTTGTAACAAAATAAACACTGTGAATTTATTAACACGAGAATTAAACAGCGTAGTTAAATATAATGTATAAAACGGTTCAATGAGGACAGCTGGGATTCTTTAACCTCCACAGATAAACTCTGTGTCAGACACACTCACACAGGCTGTACAAACACGCACGCACACACACACACACACACACACGCACACAGCTAACACTGAGCTTTATTGTCGTCTGATCTCTGACTTTACGGTTGTTAAAATCCTTCAGGCTGTGAACATGAAACTCGGTCAGACTGAACATGGATCAATAATTTTATTGTTTGTTCAGAGCTAACAGGAGAATTAAACTCAACATGTGTGTGTTTCCTCCTCTGCAGTCTCAGCTCTCTCTCTCTGTAACACACACACACACACACGCACACACACAGATGTTAACACAGGTTTGTTTCTGAGCTCAGGTGGTTCTTTAACCTGCTGAATGTTTCTGTTTGAACTCAGTGAAATAAAGAAAATAACAACATTATAAATATATAATAAAAATAGACACGTGTGCGAGTTTATCTGAAGTCTCTGTCTGAGCTTCACATCTCCATCATCCTCTCTTTTCACCGTCTCCTCCTCCAGCTCCTTCTGTTAGTCACATGGCCTACTGTACTCTGCTCTGTATCAGCTGTACTGTAGTCACTGTGTGTGTGTGTGTGTGTGTGCGTGTGTGCGTGCGCGTGCGTGCGTGTGCGAGGATGTGACTGATGTCCTGTAGAGGTGCTGCTGTGCTCTCAGAGGGACGGTGATTTCAGTGTGTTTTAGGTTCATACCTCCTGTCCGTCCTCACCCTGTGGTCAGTATGAGTGCTCTCCGCACAGTAACATGAGCTCTTTATGAGCCTCACTTCCTGTCTGCAGTCAGAGCTCAGAGGACTCAGTTCACTCCGGCTGCAGTTAGCCTCATGATCATTGTACCTGTTGATTATTTCCTAAAGTAATCAGATTTATTTGGTCTCCAAACTGTCAGAAGGTGGAGCAAACTGTGGACCAGTGTCTCCAGAACACGTGCACATTAACATTCAGAAGCAGAGAATTCTGATATTTACTCAATAAGAGGTCCAACCCAGTAATCAATGATCAGAATCGTTAGTGACTTTGACTGACTCTTGATCGTTGCTTGTGTTGTATTAACTCTCAGATGTACGTCGCTTTGGACTACTGCTGAATGAGCTCTTTAAAGACACAGCGTCGGCTTTACAAGGTCCAACAGCTGCACTGCTGCTAACCTACATCTCTATACCAACACAACAACAACACAACAACAACAACAACAACAACAACACAACAACCACAACAACCTCAACAACAACCTCAACAACAATGCAATAACAACAACAACCTCAACAACAACAACAACAACAACAACACAACAACCTCAACAACAACAACAACACAACAACAACAACAACAACCTCAACAACACAACAACAACCTCAACAATGCAATAACAACAACAACAACCTCAACAACAATGCAATAACAACAACAACCACCTCAACAACACAACAACAACAACAACAACAACCACAACAACAACAACCTCAACAACACAACAACAACCTCAACAATGCAATAACAACAACAACAACCTCAACAACAACACAACAACCTCAACAACACAACAACAACCTCAACCTCAACAACGACACAACAACCTCAACAACAACACAACCATAACAACAACAACGACACAACAACGACACAACATCATCAACAACAACACAACAACATCAACAGAACAACAACACAACAACAACAACAAGAGACCTGATTAGTCATGAAGTGGTGTTTAGTTCAGGTTGATCTCTGATTTCCAACATCACCTGCTCTGGAGCAGGCCAGGGGTCCGTTTCAAAAAGCAGGTTTATTGAAAACTCTGAGTCTGTTAACCCTGAAATGAGGGAAACTCTGAGTTTTCCGTTTCACAAAGGGAGGTAACTCAAACCAGAGAAAGAGGGGTAACTCTAGCCTGTTTCACAGAGAGAGGTAACTTAAGCTCTCGGTAGGTACCGCAGTAACAGACTCTGTGAACCTCACCTGGTCACGAGCAGGTTTTCTTTAGGACACTCAGAGCTTCGCTCTGTCTCCTCCCTCTAGAATATAAAACCCTCATTCACGTCCTCGTTCCTTCAGCCCGTCTCACGCGTGTGTTTGAGCGGTTACAAATTAAAAGAAGAAACGTTGCGTCTCTGTGCTGCTCTGACCGCTTTGCAAAAGTCTTTTATAATTATGATAAAAAAATCAAAAGACAAATCTGTGTCAAAGTCATCATTTTTAGATTTTCCACCACCACCACCGAGAGCACTCAGATAAGATGCCGTAAGTTATTGGATTTCTTTTTTTTAAACTAACACATTCAGTTTAATCAACATGAATTATAATGTTTGTGAAGTCAGCATCATGTTAGGGATAAAGCGGATGCACATTAAAACTGCCACTGAATGATATTTAATCTGTTTCATATTTAAAATTTGACTGAAGTAAGGTTCAGCCATGAGCCTGTTCTGCCTGAGCCGCACCTTTCAATGATGTTCTGCTGTTTTATTTTTAACTGCTTCACGTATGTTTTTTTCTCCCGCTGCATTGCTCCTAAATTAATATACATTTTAGCTTCCGGTCGTGATTAAGTATTAAATAAACAGACCAGTTCAAACTGACGCGTTCACTCGAGCCGCTTCTCTCTCTTTTGCAGCTGCAGCCGTGTTACTTTATGTTTCTAAAAACATGCTCGTATTCGCTGAACGTCCGCGTGAGGATTTCAAGCTCCACTGGTGTGATGTAGGAGGACCTCTTTTTGTGTACCGTTGCCATGGTGACTCGTGGTGTCGGGGCTCCATTAATGCTGGCTTTTTACAGTCAGCGTGCACGCACTTAACTCTGGCTGAACCTACTCAGAGTTGATTGAACTAACTCTGATCAGCTGTTCTGGAATCGAAGACTCAGAGTTTCCTATCTCAGAGTAGATCGACTCAGAGTTCAGGGTTAGACTCAGAGTTTGCTGAACCTGCTTTGTGAAACGGACCCCAGGTGTTCAGCACAAGTTACCATGGTGATCTACTCTGGTAAGAAGTGTTACAATGTTACAGTTTCATTAAAAAGATGCTTTAGTCCAAAGCGACGTACATCTGAGAGTTAATACAACAGAAGCAACAAGACAGGAGGGAACGAAGTCAGAAAGAGCCAACACACAGCTTCATGTGTGATCGGACACTGGTGCTGACAGGCAGAGCACAGGGCCTTATTTATTTTTTATTTTGTTTTGAACAATAATAATCATCATCAACAACATCAACAAGATCAGTATAGTCATCATCATCATCCTGCCAGGAGGGAGTTGCAGTAGTTAATGCGTGAGTCTGCTGAAACACAGAGACACTTCCTGTTTCACATCAGCCAATCGAATTGTTACATCAGGGTCGGGAACAATCAGCTCACTGACAGATGATCAGAACCATCAGGAGTTTTACCTGTCTGTCTGATTGCCTGTCTGTCCGTCTGTCTGTCTGTCTGTCAGTGTGCGTCTGTGTCTTATCTGTGCTCTGACTGGTTGACATGCTGTGTACAGACTCTCACCTGGTTATACCTGGTATTAAGAGGTCACCTGTATCCGGACAAGTAATCCTGTTAACAACAATCCCATCATGCCTTTGTGTTTATAATCTGTTCTTGTTCTCTACCAGAGGTCAGCGGTCAGAGCAGAATGATGACACACAGATACCTGCAGGTTGTACAGTTTTTACACCTGTGAGAGGTGCTAACAGTGTGAGTCAGACTGTCTCCAATGGTCTTCAACACACCTGTGTTTATGTTACAGAGAGAACACCTGTGTTTATGTTACAGTGAGAACACCTGTTACAGAGAGAACACCTGTGTTCATGTTACAGTGAGAACACCTGTGTTTATGTAACAGAGAGAACACCTGTGTTTATGTTACAGAGAACACTTGTGTTTATGTTACAGAGAGAACACCTGTGTTTATGTAACAGAGAGAACACCTGTGTTTATGTTACAGAGAGAACACCTGTGTTTATGTAACAGAGAGAACACCTGTGTTTATGTTACAGTGAGAACACCTGTGTTTATGTTACCGAGAACACTTGTGTTTATGTTACAGAGAACACTTGTGTTTATGTTACAGAGAACACCTGTGTTTATGTTACAGTGAGAACACCTGTGTTTATGTTACAGAGAACACTTGTGTTTATGTTACAGTGAGAACACCTGTGTTTATGTTACAGAGAACACCTGTGTTTATGTTACAGAGAGAACACCTGTGTTTATGTAACAGAGAGAACACCTGTGTTTATCAAAGAGGTCAGATATTCATCTCAGGTGTTTTACAGTGACTGATCGTAGTGTGTTTTGTTTATCTCATTAATAAACTCTTATTCATGTAATGATGATGGTTAGAGCTGTTAATGAGTCTCACAGTGTAACTACTGCAACATGCTAATGCAACAACAGACATAGTCCTTACAGCTTCTGGCCCCGCCCCCTCTGTCTCTCTGTCTGTCTGTCTGTCTGTCTGCTGTGTTGACTGTCTTTATCAGCAGTTTCATTAAGTCACAAAAGTTAAATATTTTCTCTCACAATTCAGTTCTCACAGCAGGTGAGCCGCGTGTGCACGAGGTAACGATCGATCAACACGATCGATCGTTACCTCGTGCACATGCGGTTACCAAATGACATCACCTTTATTGAGCTTTATAAACAGCAACAATCAGTGAATTTAGGGATGTACAGAGATACACAGTAGGATTGTTTACATTGCGTAACAGAACTTCATATGATTGTGTGCGGACAGAGAGCGTCCGATGTCAGACCCTCTTTTACCGTTAGAACTAGAGGTCGACCGATAGTGGACGAGTAACGATAGTTTGTACGAGGAAAAAGCCGATAGCTGATTAATCGGCCGATATCTCCCTACCCCACGAAAAAAAAAGAAACGAATTTAAATGAACAATCGTTATCTTTATTACACATCCTTACACATAACTGTTGAGCTGAAAGTCTGTGTCAAATAAATAACAAAATAAAAACATAAATCTGGAACAGAACATGAATCTCAAAGAGTAATGAATATCTAAATAAATAAAATAAGTAGTAAAGAAAATATAATCTGCAAATGAACATCTAACTCAAACTGTTGTGCCCACAGTAACACATTGTTGTTCACAGTTTGTGTTGACGCCGTGCCGTGCTTTACTCCTACAGCAGCCTTATGCAAACGCCGGTTTTTAATAAACCCTTTTTTTGCCACTTGGACTTTGACAATAAGGACGGAGAGTATCCTGAGTGTGATCTGCTGGATTACATCGAATGTGTTGGATTTGTTTATCAGGCCAGATGCTGCGCGTCCCGTTACATTTTTAAATACCACTCTTACAAACTATTAGTGTTTGTGCACATTACCGGAGTGAGGAGGATCATAAAAAGTGTGATTTCATGTCACGAATGGACAGTTGACGTTACGCGGTTGGATTATTTAGAGGAGAGAACGTTAAATTGGTAAGTAATCTAAGTAACAGTTAAATGATTTATTTTCCTCCCTGCCTGCCCGTCTTGTATCGCGGGCAGCTGATATTGTTACGTTATATTCCAGAGATAACTTCGGGAGCTGCGCACGCAAACTTATATTTTCAGCAAAAGTGCCCCTCAAATGATCAGATATGATCCCATTGTTGTCTATTTGGTTGCCATGACTTCACGTGTGATTGACGTCCTGTGAGTCCTGTCACTGTTTCAGTGCTCTCCCTCCCTTCAGTGCGTGTGCATGCAAGAGTGTTCATCAGTGATTATTTCTGTGTTCTTCACCCTCTTTCACACTGAGCAATCATATGGATAACACACACACACACACACACGCACACACACGCACACACACACACGCACACACACACACACACGCACGCACGCACACACACACACGCACGCACACACACACGCACGCACGCACGCACGCACACACACTCACACACGCACACACACACACACACACACACACACACACATGTACGCACGCACGCACACGCACACACACACACACACACACACACGCACACGCACACACACACACACACACACACACACACACACACACACACACACACACACACACACACACTCCTGACGTCACCTGGCTGTGTTCAGGGAGCAGATTTGTGCTGCAGCAGGGTGTCTGTGTCAGTCTGTTCATCAGATCCTGCACAAACACACAACACCTGACCTACATGATGCATCACGCATGCACGCATGCACACATGGACACACATGCACGTACACCCACGCACGCGCGTGTGCACGCACTAGTTAGAGCTGTGTGCGGTACGTATATAACCGTATGATACGTCTCACATTACAGAGGTAACCATTAGATATATCACGGTGCTGTAACAGGTGCTGAAAGCAACACGTCTGTAAACCTGAGGAGCTGAGAGCAGGACTGACATGTTTCTGATAACATCAACATGATGATGCAGACACGTCTATGTCTCTGTGCATCACCTTTAGCCCTCACAGGCTCCGCCCCCTCCATGATCATCACTGTGAAGGTTCTGATCAGTATGTGTGATCACACTGTGACATTTCTGCCTGACATTTGTGTGACATTTGGTCCTGATGGCCACAGAGACGAGAACATGCTGAGCATAGAGTATGTTCTGTCTGTGTGTGTGTGTGTGTGTGTGTGTGTGTGTGTGTGTGGTTGCCATGTCGACCCTGTCAGACTCACCAGTGGTTAGCGTGTAAGCGATGAATAATTGAGGTCAGTCAGAGGCAGCGGGCCGTCCCAGGAGGAGGATCATGTTCCCAGGAGTCACCTGTGTCCCTGTAGGCTGCTCCGTCTCCTCTGACACTGAACACACACACACACACACACACAGCTGTGTGTTTAATATAATATACCTGCCGTGTGAGAGAGAGAGAGAGTAATATAAGTAATGTTTAAAGTCACAGTGATCAGTTTTGACTCATCAGGTCAAGTGATCAGAGCTTTCTTGACCTTCGGTTGACCTCATATTTTCCTTACTGTACTATAACGTACTGATGAATCCCTGACACACCCACCCTCATGTCAGCCGTGTCTGTGCGAGGAAGTGTCACTTGAACACACCACTAAGGCTACAGCCAGCGAGTGCACACTCTGCACAGATTTGCTCAGCTTGTGCACAGTTTTGTTTGTCACAGTATTTCTGTCCCTCTCTGACAGCAGTGTGTGAGGGCCTTACAGGTGTTCTCCTGTTTACCTGTCCCAGCATTAAGCTAACTGTATTCACTGAGCACTGCTGGGTGTAACGATTCGCTGGGATGAGGATAAAGAGGACCGGGTGGCTCTGACAGGAAGTCACTTGTAGCAGAGGAACTAGTTAGCATGTTGTAATCTGGTGTATCAGACTCTGATCCCCACATCTGCTTCATGGCTGTGACACATTATCCTCCAGTTTGAGTTCCATCCTGACCCCGATGTTCTCCTGAATTATGAAAGATGCAAAGATCCCAAACGGCTCAGACTCAACAACTCACTGTGAGCTGCTCTTTGTTGGCCTGTAACAGCCCTGCTCTGCCCTCCAGCATCGCTCTGAGGTTATTATAATATAATAACATATACCCATACACATATAACTTATAATCCTCCTCACACTGAACACGGCCTCATCACATCCTCTGGTCTCACCTTCAGTCTGCCGTCACCTCCTGACTGAAGCTGTACAGTGAGTGCACGTGTAACCTGAGGGGACCGATCAGCTAATCCGCCTCAAACATCAGCACGCCATCAGTGTGTTGCCATGCCGACAGGGTTCCTGAGCCTCATCTCATCCATAATACACAGGCTGCCCTGTGATGGAGGCTGCTGGATAATTGGCCTGCCGTCTGCTCGTCAAGTAGCAGCCCGACTCGAAGGCAGGAGGGGTGGTCTGAGGACATCAGGGGGTGGTCCAAGGACATCATTCAACCTAGACCCTATTTTCCCATGTGTTTGTGTGTAAGTGAGGAGTGGAGACAATCCAGTATTCAGGGAGGGAGCACCGGCCGGCAGCCACCAAATGAGATGCAATGTAACTAAACGGGGCACCGGGCAGACGCCAATATACAGCCACTAGAAGCTGAAATCTCGCGTGAGACCGTAGTTGTTGCAGGAAGAAGGAGAGAGGAGTGAGAGAAGACGAAGAGGGAGAAGTGCCGTTTGTTGTGTTGGAGTACAGAAAGCGTTGCTCAGTGCTATCTAAAGATTGTCACGGCTGAAGATCCTCTCTCCCTCTTCGTCTTCTTCATTGTATCTCATTTGGCGGCTGCCGGCCGGTCATACACAGATGATGGAGATAGTTTGAGGACACAGATGATGGAGGTAGTTTGAGGACACAGATGATGGAGGTAGTGTGAGGACACAGATGATGGAGGTAGTCTGAGGACACAGATGATGGAGATAGTTTGAGGACACAGATGATGGAGGTAGTTTGAGGACACAGATGATGGAGATAGTTTGAGGACACAGATGATGGAGGTAGTCTGAGGACACAGATGATGGAGATAGTTTGAGGACACAGATGATGGAGGTAGTTTGAGGACACAGATGATGGACATAGTTTGAGGACACAGATGATGGAGGTAGTCTGAGGACACAGATGATGGAGGTAGTGTGAGGACACAGATGATGGAGGTAGTTTGAGGACACAGATGATGGAGGTAGTCTGAGGACACAGATGATGGAGGCGACCGTAGGAAACAGATGATGGAGGTAGTTTGAGGACACAGATGATGGAGGTAGTCTGAGGACACAGATGATGGAGGCGACTGTAGGAAACAGATGATGGAGGTAGTCTGAGGACACAGATGATGGAGGTAGTCTGAGGACACAGATGATGGGGGTAGTCTGAGGACAGAGATGATGGAGGTAGTTTGAGGACACAGATGATGGAGGTAGTGTGAGGACACAGATGATGGAGGTAGTCTGAGGACACAGATGATGGAGGTAATGTGAGGACACAGATGATGGAGGTAGTCTGAGGACACAGATGATGGAGGTAGTGTGAGGACAGAGATGATGGAGGTAGTCTGAGGACACAGATGATGGAGGTAATGTGAGGACACAGATGATGGAGGTAGTGTGAGGACAGAGATGATGGAGGTAGTGTGAGGACACAGATGATGGAGGTAGTTTGAGGACACAGATGATGGAGGTAATGTGAGGACACAGATGATGGAGGTAATGTGAGGACAGAGATGATGGAGGTAGTGTGAGGACACAGATGATGGAGGTAGTGTGAGGACACAGATGATGGAGGTAGTTTGAGGACACAGATGATGGAGGTAATGTGAGGACACAGATGATGGAGGTAGTGTGAGGACAGAGATGATGGAGGTAATGTGAGGACAGAGATGATGGAGGTAGTGTGAGGACACAGATGATGGAGGTAGTGTGAGGACACAGATGATGGAGGTAGTTTGAGGACACAGATGATGGAGGTAATGTGAGGACACAGATGATGGAGGTAATGTGAGGACACAGATGATGGAGGTAGTGTGAGGACACAGATGATGGAGGTAGTTTGAGGACACAGATGATGGAGGTAGTCTGAGGACCCAGATGATGGAGGTAGTTTGAGGACACAGATGATGGAGGTAGTCTGAGGACCCAGATGATGGAGGTAGTTTGAGGACACAGATGATGGAGGTAGTCTGAGGACACAGATGATGGAGGCGACCGTAGGAAACAGATGATGGAGGTAGTTTGAGGACACAGATGATGGAGGTAGTCTGAGGACACAGATGATGGAGGCGACTGTAGGAAACAGATGATGGAGGTAGTCTGAGGACACAGATGATGGGGGTAGTCTGAGGACAGAGATGATGGAGGTAGTCTGAGGACACAGATGATGGAGGTAATGTGAGGACACAGATGATGGAGGTAGTGTGAGGACACAGATGATGGAGGTAGTCTGAGGACACAGATGATGGAGGTAATGTGAGGACACAGATGATGGAGGTAGTCTGAGGACACAGATGATGGAGGTAGTGTGAGGACAGAGATGATGGAGGTAGTCTGAGGACACAGATGATGGAGGTAATGTGAGGACACAGATGATGGAGGTAGTGTGAGGACAGAGATGATGGAGGTAGTGTGAGGACACAGATGATGGAGGTAGTGTGAGGACACAGATGATGGAGGTAGTTTGAGGACACAGATGATGGAGGTAATGTGAGGACACAGATGATGGAGGTAATGTGAGGACAGAGATGATGGAGGTAGTGTGAGGACACAGATGATGGAGGTAGTGTGAGGACACAGATGATGGAGGTAGTTTGAGGACACAGATGATGGAGGTAATGTGAGGACACAGATGATGGAGGTAATGTGAGGACACAGATGATGGAGGTAGTGTGAGGACAGAGATGATGGAGGTAATGTGAGGACACAGATGATGGAGGTAGTGTGAGGACACAGATGATGGAGGTAGTTTGAGGACACAGATGATGGAGGTAGTTTGAGGACACAGATGATGGAGGCTGTAATTTCAGACTGAGTCACTCCAGTTCCACAGCGGCTGCGTGTTGGAAGCCCGAGGAGACCCTGATATGTCTCAGGTCTGGATTGAGTGTACTGTGAAGGTGTGTTGGCGCTCTGGTTGAATAAAAACACTGATGTGTCCTGAACAGGGAGGACCTGAGGGCTGAGTTTTTACACCCTGAGCTGAGTTTATGAGGAGACTCTGAGAGGATGGTCCTGGTTTCAGTCTCTGTCTGAGACTCTTCTGTACCTTAAAGGTGTGATGGAGGGATGTAGCTGAGGTGTCCTTTCAGGGTGGATCTGAGATGTTGTATATTTCACAGTGTGACGGAGGTAAATCTGTGTGCAGCAGTGAAGTGAGGCTCTCCTTCAGCAGCGTGAGAGAGAAATCTACTTCAAAGTGAACTCAAGTGTGAAGACGCAGAAATGAGCGGACGTGTTCATCAGGACGGCTGCTGCTGGGTCCATCGCTGCTCTTCAGGAGTTATTTCAGTTCAGCCTCATTATATGTGTTTATAACAGCATCATCATCATCATCATCATCATCATCATCAGAGAGGTCTCTGTGTGTCCTGACGTGCTCACACTCTGCTGCTCTGATCCTCTTACATCAGCATGTTGGTAGGTCAAACCAAACATTTGCTTCAGCAGGTAACAGCAGGTGTGGTCACATCTGTGCATCATGTAGCAGAACACACAGCATGTCATCTGATCACTGTTCACTGTCAGGGAGTCCAGACGTTTCTTAAAGGAACTCCTGCTGAGTGTTCTCATGTCCACTTACACAACGAACTGAGATACAAAGTGTTCATGAGGTGGAGTGAAACGTGTCGACCACAGCAGCTGCAGCTGAAGGTGAGCTGTGTTGTTGTGTTGTGCAGCATGTGACGTACGACAGGCTGCAGAGATGCTCTGGTCAAACTCAAACATGAATGCAGAAATGATGACGTCCATCTGATCACAATCATTTATCTAAATAATCACAACCCGACTTTTTATCATGCAGCCTCACACCGGGGACACACCGGATGCCGAAGCGCTGCGAAGCGGCGCGCAACGAAAATCACGCGTGAGCCGGAGCACTTCCGTTCACACCAGACGTGCATTTCTCCGCGCCAGTCGACAAGCGCCTCTGCTCCTCACCTGTCTTTACTCACATTTGGAGCTGTTTTTTCATCATGCTCTCTCTCTCTGTTTGCGTGTGTGTTTTGACACCCCGCCCGCACCCCCTATAGCCAGTCCACTTTGTGTCTCTCTCTTTCTTGTGTGTGTGTGTCTGTGTGTATCTTCGTCTCTCTCGCGCTCTGTTTAGATACTGACAAATATATAAAAGCACACAAATATAACATTGCATTTGCCAATCGCGGTGTTTTATTTTGAAAATAGTTTTAATTTTGAAAATTGACCGGATTCTCTCGTTGTTTCATGTGTGACTTCCTGCCAGGATTGACGAGATCGCTCGCGGCTCGCGCAAAAAATAGACCAGATGCCGAAATGAACGCTGCAGGGCGCGAGCCGGCCACGGAGGTGCACCCCGCGGCGCGCCTGTTGTGAACGACACAATCACTTAACATGGGCGCCGAAAGGAAATGGGCTCCGCGCCGCGGCTATTTGCGGCGCTTCGGCGTCCGGTGTGTTCCCAGCGTCACTCTCATGCCTGTCTGTTCAATATGAAGCTACAATGAGAAGATGGCTAGCTTAGCTTAGCTTAGCTAAGCTTAGCATAAAGACTGGAAAGAACTGACAAAGCAAATAACCTGCTGTAAAACTCACACCTGACATGTCAGTGCTGGTAGTGTTTAAACCTTTAGATGGAGCCAGGCTAGCTGTTTCCAGTCTTCATGCTAAGCTAAGCTAACCAGCTGCTGGCTGTATTGTCATATTTAATGTGCAGACATGAGCAGAGTATCAAAGCTCTCCTCTAACTCTTCATCGAGATGTAGACACACGTGTGTGTAAAGCTGCTTAGTTTCTCAGATGTTGGTGTCGTTGGTTTAAACGCTGCACGATGAAGAAAGCAACACGTCCTGCTTTGATCCTCAGACTGAGGACACGCTGCTGATTCTCCTCTCATCGCGCTCCTCTCCTCCTCTCCTCCTCTCCTCCTCATGCTCTGATGCTCTCAATCAAGATGTTACTCTCTGATATTTAACCTCTCCATGCAGCACCTGCTGGAGTCACAGAACAATCACAGAGAGAGAGAGAGAGAGAGAGAGAGAGAGAGAGAGTCAATGAGGAGGGGAGAGAGAGAGAGAGAGGAGGATGAACAGAGAGCTCATTGCTGATTATAAGATCTCGTCTCTGTGAGGTTATAAGAGGAGAAACTGTCCTGAAGCAGGAGACTCAGACAACAGGATACCTGCTGTCAGAGTCGTGCACCTGGTCAGGTGTACACTGGTTTCATTTAAAATGAATAGTTTACTTTGAGCTCTCCCTCATGAAAGTGTTCTCCCTGTAGCTCTCAGTCTGGTTGTACAGAAGTCTGCTGTTTGGTGCCACGTCAGAGCGGCAGCAGGCTGCAGTGGTTACAGGACAGATGTGGTCACACAGTCAGAGACAGATGTTCCAGATGTGAGGACAGAGAGGGGGCGTTTACAGAAACAGAAACATGAAGGAGGTGAAGAGAAACGCTGCGGGTTAGAGAGTGCATAAAGTTTTATACTGTGGCTGTGTGTGCGTGCGCGTGTGTGTGTGTGTGTGTGTGTGTGTGTGTGTGTGTTAGATGAAGCTGTGAGGTCTCAGAGCAGCAGACAGTCAGACTGACTCTCACTTTGAACTCTGTGTTCCTGCTTTATTTGTCCGTGCTGCTTGTCGGTGAGTGAGTTAAACATGATGCAGACTGAGACACACATCACGCCCAACATACCTCCATTCATTCCTGTGAACATCAGTCTGTGTGTGTATTTAAACGTGTTTCACAGACGTTATCCCCTCTCACCTGTGATGTCTAACCTCCCTCCCTGTCTCCCCCCCTCCCCCTGCCTTCCCCCAGGCGTGGCTGCAGAGGTACGGTTACCTCCCGTCTGCAGACCCCAGGATGTCGGTGCTGCGTTCTGCTCGGGTCATGCAGTCTGCTATCGCTGCCATGCAGCGCCGCTACGGCCTCAACGTCACAGGGAGCCTGGACAGCAACACAATAGAGTGAGTACCACCTTCAAACACACCTGGACATGACACAGAGTGGGAGTGTAACAGCTGCGGTCACACAGTCAGCCTGCTCTAGAGGTTACATTCAGGCACAAAGGAGCAGCCATGTTTGATGTAGTCTTTGTGATGTTGGTTCTTGTAGCTGCGTGCTAACGTGCGTTACTTATTTAAATAACTACCTGATGTCTGATCAAATATTAATTCATATTCATATTATTAATTACTGAAACACTAAAACATGAGCAGAACGACGTGCTTCAGTTCAGGGTTTCAGTGCATCACTTCTTCTGCTGTCATGAAACTGAAATAAAACTCAACACATTGATTTATATTTCTATTTATTATTACGACATGATTGTGCAGAAGACATGACTTCAAAATACAGAGACAGTATAAAATGTACTGTGATAATAATCAGTATGTTTATGTAACACAGTCAGATGTTTATTGCTGTGATAACATTAGTGATAAATATAGAGGATGGTATCAATCAGAACAGACTGTAGAGTTCCAGCTGTCTGACCCCGTGTCCTCCTGCATCCCGGCTCAGACCTGCTTTAACCTGCAGATCACTGATGTTCCCTCTAACACTGAGACAGCATCAGGACCACAGCTGCTCAGACTGCTGCAACACATCAGTGTGATGCTCTAACCTGTCTCTCTCTGTCTCCTCTGTGATGCTCTAACCTGTCTCTCTCTCTCTGTCTCCTCTGTGATGCTCTAACCTGTCTCTCTCTCTGTGTCTCCTCTGTGATGCTCTAACCTGTCTCTCTCTGTGTCTCCTCTGTGATGCTCTAACCTGTCTCTCTCTCTGTGTCTCCTTTGTGATGCTCTAACCTGTCTCCCTCTCTCTCTCTCTGTGTGTCTCCTCTGTGATGCTCTAACCTGTCTCTCTCTGTGTCTCCTCTGTGATGCTCTAACCTGTCTCTCTCTCTGTCTCCTCTGTGATGCTCTAACCTGTCTCTCTCTCTCTCTGTGTCTCCTCTGTGATGCTCTAACCTGTCTCTCTCTCTGTGTCTCCTCTGTGATGCTCTAACCTGTCTCTCTCTCTGTGTCTCCTCTGTGATGCTCTAACCTGTCTGTCTCTCTGTGTCTCCTCTGTGATGCTCTAACCTGTCTGTCTCTCTGTGTCTCCTCTGTGATGCTCTAACCTCTCTCTCTCTCTCTGTGTCTCCTCTGTGATGCTCTAACCTGTCTGTCTCTGTGTCTCCTCTGTGATGTTCTAACCTGTCTCTCTCTCTGTGTCTCCTCTGTGATGTTCTAACCTGTCTCTCTCTCTGTCTCCTCTGTGATGTTCTAACCTGTCTCTCGCTCTCTGTCTCCTCTGTGATGCTCTAACCTGTCTCTCTCTCTCTGTCTCCTCTGTGATGCTCTAACCTGTCTCTCTCTCTGTGTCTCCTCTGTGATGCTCTAACCTGTCTCTCTCTGTGTCTCCTCTGTGATGCTCTAACCTGTCTCTCTCTCTGTGTCTCCTTTGTGATGCTCTAACCTGTCTCCCTCTCTCTCTCTCTGTGTGTCTCCTCTGTGATGCTCTAACCTGTCTCTCTCTGTGTCTCCTCTGTGATGCTCTAACCTGTCTCTCTCTCTGTCTCCTCTGTGATGCTCTAACCTGTCTCTCTCTCTCTCTGTGTCTCCTCTGTGATGCTCTAACCTGTCTCTCTCTCTGTGTCTCCTCTGTGATGCTCTAACCTGTCTCTCTCTCTGTGTCTCCTCTGTGATGCTCTAACCTGTCTGTCTCTCTGTGTCTCCTCTGTGATGCTCTAACCTGTCTGTCTCTCTGTGTCTCCTCTGTGATGCTCTAACCTCTCTCTCTCTCTCTGTGTCTCCTCTGTGATGCTCTAACCTGTCTGTCTCTCTGTGTCTCCTCTGTGATGTTCTAACCTGTCTCTCTCTCTGTGTCTCCTCTGTGATGTTCTAACCTGTCTCTCTCTCTCTGTGTCTCCTCTGTGATGTTCTAACCTGTCTCTCTCTCTGTGTCTCCTCTGTGATGTTCTAACCTGTCTCTCTCTGTGTCTCCTCTGTGATGTTCTAACCTGTCTCTCTCTCTGTGTCTCCTCTGTGATGTTCTAACCTGTCTCTCTCTCTGTGTCTCCTCTTTGATGTTCTAACCTGTCTCTCTCTCTGTGTCTCCTCTGTGATGTTCTAACCTGTCTCTCTCTCTGTGTCTCCTCTGTGATGTTCTAACCTGTCTCTCTCTCTGTGTCTCCTCTGTGATGCTCTAACCTCTCTCTCTCTCTCTGTCTCCTCTGTGATGCTCTAACCTGTCTCTCTCTCTCTGTCTCCTCTGTGATGCTCTAACCTGTCTCTCTCTGTCTCCTCTGTGATGCTCTAACCTGTCTCTCTCTCTCTGTCTCCTCTGTGATGCTCTAACCTGTCGCTCTCTGTCTCCTCTGTGATGCTCTAACCTGTCTCTCTCTCTGTGTCTCCTCTGTGATGCTCTTACCTGTCTCTCTCTCTGTGTCTCCTCTGTGATGCTCTAACCTGTCTCTCTCTGTGTCTCCTCTGTGATGCTCTAACCTGTCTCTCTCTCTGTGTCTCCTTTGTGATGCTCTAACCTGTCTCCCTCTCTCTCTCTCTGTGTGTCTCCTCTGTGATGCTCTAACCTGTCTGTCTCTCTGTGTCTCCTCTGTGATGCTCTAACCTGTCTCTCTCTGTGTCTCCTCTGTGATGCTCTAACCTGTCTGTCTCTCTGTGTCTCCTCTGTGATGCTCTAACCTCTCTCTCTCTCTCTCTGTGTCTCCTCTGTGATGCTCTAACCGGTCTGTCTCTCTGTGTCTCCTCTGTGATGTTCTAACCTGTCTCTCTCTCTGTGTCTCCTCTGTGATGTTCTAACCTGTCTCTCTCTCTGTCTCCTCTGTGATGTTCTAACCTGTCTCTCTCTCTGTGTCTCCTCTGTGATGTTCTAACCTGTCTCTCTCTCTGTCTCCTCTGTGATGTTCTAACCTGTCTCTCTCTCTGTGTCTCCTCTGTGATGTTCTAACCTGTCTCTCTCTCTGTGTCTCCTCTGTGATGTTCTAACCTGTCTCTCTCTCTGTGTCTCCTCTGTGATGCTCTAACCTGTCTCTCTCTCTCTGTCTCCTCTGTGATGCTCTAACCTGTCTCTCTCTCTCTGTCTCCTCTGTGATGCTCTAACCTGTCTCTCTCTGTCTCCTCTGTGATGCTCTAACCTGTCTCTCTCTCTGTGTCTCCTCTGTGATGTTCTAACCTGTCTCGCTCTCTGTCTCCTCTGTGATGCTCTAACCTGTCTCTCTCTCTGTGTCTCCTCTGTGATGCTCTAACCTGTCTCTCTCTCTCTGTCTCCTCTGTGATGTTCTAACCTGTCTCTCTCTCTGTGTCTCCTCTGTGATGTTCTAACCTGTCTCTCTCTCTGTGTCTCCTCTGTGATGTTCTAACCTGTCTCTCTCTCTGTGTCTCCTCTGTGATGTTCTAACCTGTCTCTCTCTCTGTGTCTCCTCTGTGATGCTCTAACCTGTCTCTCTCTCTGCATCTCCTCTGTGATGCTCTAACCTGTCTCTCTCTCTGTCTCCCCTGCTGCTCTGATGATGCAGCGATGACACCATCAGGTGAGACGTCTGTCTGTCTGTCAGGTGTGCCTGTGTGTGTCTCGTCTCCTGCCGACACTCTGTCCTGTTAAAGTTATGAACAGACTATAACCAAAGAACCTGATCAGCTCATCATTTCCTCATGTGTAAAGTTTCCATGTAAATGATCTGAGGTGCACCATGACAGACTCATCTGATGCAGTCGTCAGACAACATGTAGACTCAGATTAGACTGAATGAGATGGATCGTTCCCATCAGTCATTAAAGTCTCTATGTCCTCATTGTACATCACTGACAGTATACAGTAAGCTTCTGATAATGATGACGATGAATGAACCTCCAGTGCTGACAGGTGTCCTCCTCTGGCCCCTCCCACAGGTGGATGAAAAGGCCCAGGTGTGGAGTTCCTGACCTGATCGGAGGAACGTCCAGGTTCAGTGTGAGGAAACGACGGTACGCCCTCACAGGACAGAAGTGGCTCCAAAAACACATCACATACAGGTGGGTGCTTCCAGTCTGTGCTGGAGAGATGCTGTGATGCTGAGACAGAGATTCTTCTGATGTTCTCACGTTGCATCAGAAAGTGTCCAACCAAACTCCATTCAGAAAACGGTCATTTTAAAGTCGTGTTCTTGTCGTCTCACAGACAGACCTGACAGAGCATGAACTCAGCCTCTTTACAAACCTGCCTCCTGATGTAGTTCTCTCAGCATCCTCTCAGCCTGTTTATTGTCATTAAATCTCAGTAACATCTGTTTGTTGTGGCTTCATAGCGCTGTAGTGAGACAGATCTCAGCCCACCTGTGACTTGATAGATACAGTGAAACTGCCACTCAGCGGAGACAGATGGACAGGCGCTCCACAGCTGAAACAGAACGCCGGTAGTCCATCAGAGAAATCCTGGTACTGACCCGAGCTAACAGCTCAGCACACTGGGCACTGGTCAGCCTGAAGGAGCTGGAAGCAGCAGGAGAGTTCATCAGACACAGCTCAGGAGGAGGAGGCAGGTTAACCAGCTGTGTGAGAGGACAGGAGATGAGTTTGGTTTCCTGATGTATTCAGGATCGAGGTGTGTTTTAACAAACATCAATCCTCCTGCTGTCCAGCCCGCCTCAGTAACACAAGGTGTTGTAACAGCTCTACCTGCAGAAACTCGTTCCCGTGCTCGGCTGCTGAACGCAGTGTTTCTGCTTGTGTGATGAACAGAGAGCTGGAGGTCCAGAGAACATCCTCCCACACAGCTCTCAGCAGTGTGTTGTTCCTGGAGCTGAACATGCAGCACAAACACAGTCAGAGCCTTCACAGCAGCTCACAGCTCCTCTCTGTGTTCACATCTACATGACTGATAATGTAAGGGACGCCGTGTTGCATAATGTCTGTGTTATCGAGGTCAGTAGCTCACAGCCTTTCATGTTGCACACACACAGCTCTGATGCTGCCTGCAGCTCCATGTGTCAGGTGTAATCCTGAGAGACGCTCTGCTGTGTATCTGTCTCTGCTGGAGGATGCATGCAGAGCTGAGACTGTCTATAGAGTCTCCTCCTGCAGCTGCAGCTCCACCGTGCATCACTGAGGACCACTGCAGGGCTTCACTGTATGAAGCTGGAGGCAGTTTAATGAACGCTCGCTTCATCTGTGACGGATGTGAAGACGAGAAAATGAGCAGGGCTGATGAGGAGTGGAGGAAGACAGAGAAGGAGGGAGGAGGTGGAGGAGAAGGAGGGAGGTGGAGGAGAAGCAGCTGCAGAGAGAAAGAGAGGAGCAGGAGGAGGAAACCCCGGTGGAGGCAGAGGCTGCTCTCTGACAGATTAGGGTTACGTAACAGGATGGAGCATTTGGAGAGAGAGTGTGTGTGTGTGTGTGTGTGTGTGTGTGTGTGTGTGTGTGTGTGTGTATGTGTGTGTGTGTGTATCTGCCTGCAGCTGCTCCTTTTAACTCAGATTGGTGAGATGGAGAGTGAAGCTCATGGTACCATAGAAACATCCAGAATGTGTTGACGTTGTTCTTCAGTATCAGCTCCTGTTAGAGCCTCGACAGGAAGCAGCGTCACACTCTGATTATGATCATTATTATCAATCATGATCATTTATTGAGATGAATCAGAACGGTGTCCATCCACAGAGCTCAACATACAAGGATACATGTCTGTTCATCTCCAGTGTCCTTCAGGCTGTGCATGTGTGTGTGCGTGTGCGTGTGTGTGTGTGTGTGTGTGTGTGTGTGTGTGTGTGTGTGTGTGTGCGTGTGTGTGTATGTGTGTGTGTGGTTTCTGTAGGGAGGCTAATTAGCTTTAGCCTCACTGAAGTCCTCTCTGCATGCAGCTCCTATTAAAACAGCTGATGTGAGTTCATATGTAACGTGAGCTCAGAGCACGTGAGGAGCAGTTTGTATGTTGACGTGCAGCTCGTGTTTCTCTGTCTGTCATGTAGTTACACATCTGACACACTCAGTGAGGTGATCGCAGAGTTCAGTGTCAGCAGGTCTCAGGAGCTGTTCGGTCTCATAGTGACCTGACGGAGCAGGACGAGGACACCATCTGACTGCGTCTCTGTGTCCGTCAGGTTGCCTCTGAGTGTTTGTGCTCTTTGAGCTCCTCAGGAGACACTTTATTCTCTTTAGTGTCTGTGAGAGTCAGACACACTGTTAGCTAACAATCAAACTCCTCTTCAGCTGATGCTCAGGTCTGTTTCTGATCATACAGAGGTATCACACACACACACACACACGCACTCTGACTGTAGCACACTGAGGACACACACACATTAAACACACTCAGCTGTCAGAGTCACAGAGAAAATGCTTTGAATCACAAATCTAAATGAACTTGTTTCTGTGAGGCTGTCTGTGAGCTGCATCCTCTTCTGTCACTCTGTCAATCATTCATCTGAGCTCACATCAAAGGTCAACCTGCAGAACAACAGCACAGATAGACAGACAGACAGGTAGACAGAGACAGACAGACAGACAGACAGACAGAGAGAGACAGACAGACACACACCTCAGGGTTTTACGTTCGGAGAATCACTCTCTGAGAGGTCTTTCCTCCTGACTCTCTGCAGGCAGCGAGCTGTTGATAATCCTTAATGAGAAAATAACTTCCAGAGGCAGGAAACAGTCCCGTCCTGCCCACACCTGCACGCTCTGCGCCTGCGGGGTGTGTGTGTGTGTGTGTGTGTGTGTGTGTGTGTGTGTGTGTGTGTGTGTGTGTCGCCTCATTTCTCTCTCTGCTGGAGGAAACAGGAGGAGCTGAAACTGCAGCGTGCAGGGACACACATTATACAGTGTGATCATGTGATTGACAGCAGGAGGATCCTCCTCTATTTTCACTTACGTGGTTAAAGGGCTCAAAGGGATCTGTGCTGATTCCTCCTTCTTAGAGCACTCTGACTGTCTGATCTATTATTTCTGCTCTGAGTGGACGTCAGGAAGCTGTTTTCAGCTCTGAGATGAACGTCTAACTCCTCCCCCTTGCTTCTGTAACCCCTCCCCCTTTGTCTCCCTGCAGCATAAAGAGTGTCTAACTCCTCCCCCTGCTTCTTTAACTCCTCCCCCTCTCTCCCTGCAGCATAAAGAGCGTCTAACTCCTCCCCCTCGCCTCTCTAACTCCTCCCCCTCTCTCCCTGCAGCATAAAGAGCGTCTAACTCCTCCCCCTCGCCTCTCTAACTCCTCCCCCTCTCTCCCTGCAGCATTAAGAGCGTCTAACTCCTCCCCCTCGCCTCTCTAACTCCTCCCCCTCTCTCCCTGCATCATAAAGAGCGTCTAACTCCTCCCCCTCGCCTCTCTAACTCCTCTCCCTGCAGCATTAAAAGCGTTTAACTCCTCCCCCTTGCCTCTCTAACTCCTCCCTCCTTTGTCTCCCTGCAGCATAAAGAACGTCTAACTCCTCCCCCTTGCTTCTGTAACTCCTCCCCCTTTGTCTCCCTGCAGCATAAAGAACGTCTAACTCCTCCCCCTTGCTTCTGTAACTCCTCCCCCTTTGTCTCCCTGCAGCATAAAGAACGTGACGCCTAAGGTCGGGGCGGAGGAGACGCACGACGCCATCAGACGAGCGTTTGACGTGTGGCAGAACGTGACGCCGCTGCGGTTTGAGGCCGTGCCGTACAGCGAGCTGGAGAGGACCAAGAAGGATGTGGACATCACCATCATCTTTGCCTCAGGTTTCCATGGTGACAGCTCGCCCTTTGACGGTGAGGGAGGCTTCCTGGCCCACGCCTACTTCCCCGGGCCGGGGATCGGAGGAGACACACACTTTGACTCTGACGAGCCGTGGACGCTGGGAAACCCGAACCACGACGGTGAGTGAGGATCAGAGGTTTTGATCTTGAACATGTGTGATATGAAAGGGTTCTGACATCATCGTGTGACATCATCAACAGCAGAAGGTATCCACTCAGAGCGCGGACTGGTGTGGATGCTGGTGGGAGCTGGACTTGATTGTTTTACGGTATAATCGTGAGCGATTCTTTAAACGATGTTGACAGCTTCAGCTCGTTAAATATGCACCTCTGCTGTCTGCACAGCTGCTGGCCCCGCCCCCTCTTCCTGTTTGTCTCTCTGTCTGCTGGGTTGTGTCTTCATCAGCAGTCTGTTTCATTAAGCCACAAAAGTTAAATATTTTCTCTCGCAATTCAGTTCTCACAGCAGGTGAGCCGCGTGTGCACGAGGGACGTCATTAATGACGTAGCGATCAAAACGATCGATCGTTACCGAATTACATCACCTTTTATAAGCTTCATAAAAAGCAACAATCAGTGCATTTATGACTCCGTAGTTTCTGGTCCCATTAACATTACTAACCACATATCTTCCCGGGAGTTCTCGTGCTCCCTTGTCTTGAAGGTTCCTGGGGATCGTTGCTGCAGACCACCTGCTGCTGTGGACCTGCTCGACTGCAACAACTACTAACATCAGCCTTCCCCATAGTATCATTATTGTTGCTGCTAATGCTAATAGTAGACCTGTTGACTTCAACTGTTACAATTACGATTACCTCAGCCTTTATCATTACTCTGCTTCTCTCGCTAATTTATTTATTTATTTATTTATTTAGCCAATCTTCACCCTAGTCTACCACTATTATTGGCATTGTAACCATCAGTATGTGTCTGTTGTTGTTGTAACAAGAACATGTGTTGTTGTTGCTCTCTTTGCCCGTCTCTATCCTGCATCTCCTTCTATCCCATGTTCGGCCCATCCAGTCTCTTCAGATGGCTGTTCAACATGAGTCTGGTTCTGCTCGAGGTTTCTGCCTGTTAAAGGAAGTTTTTCTGCCAATGTGCCGAATGTTGCTAAGTGCTACTCATGGTGATTCATGTTGGGCCTCTCTTTAAATAACAGAACAAAGAGTCGGTCTAGACCTGCTCTTTCTGTAAAGTGTCTCGAGATAACCCTGGTTATGATTTGGCGCTATACAAATAAAATTTGATTGATTGATTGATTGATGAGTAGGGCGAGCTGCGGCTGCTAAATGTATGTAGCAGAAACATTGTGGTCGGACGAACCGTGTGTCCAACTAAAGGAGACCTTCAGGTGAAGACTGCTCACTGCCGCTGTGGCAGAGATGGCCCTCCCTCTGCTCTGACTGCCCCTCAGTCTGACTCTCTGTCAGCTGCTCTGATGTGTTTCAGTGTGATGCTGCAGGATTCTGGTGTTACTGTCTGACCTGAGATCTGCTCACCTCTCTCTCCTGTAGTGATCACATGACCTCTCCCTCGCTCTGAACTGAGTATAAACCACAGACTGTATGAAAAGTTGGCTGACATGTCAGCTCCCTAACAGTGAAGCCAAACCCTCTCTGTCGCCCCCTGCTGGCTGGCTGCAGTATAGCTCATAAAGCCCGCCTCCTCCATGTTAACAGATGGGACATGAGTCAAACTAGAAAATCAAGATACACGTCAAATACATTTTTCTTAAACATGGTTTCTGTCATTATAGTTAGTTCTTATCATGCTGATTTATGTCACAGTGTTCATTTTTCTGACAAGTTTATTTTTGATTAGTTATTTGATGCCGTCAAAATGATGATTGACAGCTCCTGCAGCCGATCAGTTCCAGGTGAGCAGAGCGGAGGACGATCCGTGAGAGGAGACGTAACTAAAACAATCACTACAGTCATTGAAGTTTCCATACCTGTGAACTTTAACCTCAGACCAACACAAGAAGCTGTTCTGCTGTTAAACACGCCGGCGTTCCTTGCTGTTTTTGCGGTAAGTTAAGTGTGTGTTTGGGTTAGCGGAAGTGGCTACGGCCGCTTCACTCGCCGATCTCTACTGCGCAGACTCTGGCTCCATTTGACGTCACCATCGCAAGATGGCAGCGCCTATCACGGGCTGTTTTGGCATCAATTACGTACAATGGGAGCAGATGGAGACGCGTCGTCCATCTTTAGATACAGTCATTGGTATAAACCCTCAGAACTGTGCTTCACTGTCTCTACTAGTGCTGAGCTGTGGTCAAACACATCTTAACTCTGTGTGTGTGTGTGTGTCAGCCACTTCACTTAGCTCCCAGCTTGACCTTTGACCGCTGAGCAGCCTCAGTGTGATGATGAAACAGACAGAATGACTGTAACAAACAGAGTGGTGCTAGTAGGAAGTTAATGTTAATCGGAGCTAAACGTCAGTCATCAGTGTTTCCATCATGTGTATGTTTCTCTCCCTGCTGTCAGAGGGCTGTCGGTGTCGTCACACTCTCAGATCATCCTGTCAGAACATCTGTATATTCTGGTCTCAGCAGGCGTCATGTTCAGACGTGTCTGTCAGATTCATGGTCAGAGCGAGTCGACTACAAGGTGACCGAGTCGACCTGACGAGTCATGACTGATACTGAGTCACAGCGATGATGGAAACCTCTGGGGAGAGCCAGAGGAGAGACAGGGGAGAGACAGGGGAGAGAGACAGGGGAGAGAGACAGGGGAGAGACAGAGGAGAGAGACAGGGGAGAGAGACAGGGGAGAGACAGAGGAGAGAGACAGGGGAGAGACAGAGGAGAGACAGGGGAGAGACAGGGGAGAGAGACAGAGGAGAGAGACAGGGGAGAGACAGGAGAGAGACAGGGGAGAGAGACAGGGGAGAGACAGAGGAGAGACAGGGGAGAGAGACAGAGGAGAGAGACAGGGGAGAGACAGGGGAGAGACAGGGGAGAGAGACAGGGGAGAGACAGAGGAGAGAGACAGAGGAGACACTGAGGAGAGAGACAGGGGAGTGACAGAGGAGAGAGACAGGGGAGTGACAGAGGAGAGAGACAGGGGAGAGAGAGGAGAGACAGGGGAGAGAGACAGGGGAGAGAGACAGAGGAGAGACAGAGGACAGAGACATAGGAGAGACAGGGGAGAGAGACAGAGGAGAGACAGGAGAGAGACAGAGGAGAGACAGGAGAGAGACAGAGGAGAGACAGGGGAGAGAGACAGAGGAGACACAGAGGAGAGACAGAGGAGAGAG
>NW_027211691.1:227500-315000 GCF_022749685.1 Semicossyphus pulcher
GTCCTCTGCCAGCAGAGTGTTTTCATCCTTTCTGCTGGTTATTTACCTCCAGTCTCCACACACACACACACACACACATACAGCCTCTGTAAATACATAATCAGATAAGTGTACACCTGTTGCTCCCATCAGCTGGTTACATTCTTTGACAGGCAGCTGACGAAACAGATTCAGCAGCTAAAGTGAGTTAATGGTTGATGTGTTAGCTAACAGTAGGCTAATGAATTAATGGTTGATAATGGTTAACTCTTTTGCTAGTTGTAGTAGGTCTATGGATAAGTGATGGAATGGAGCGATGGTGGAGTTAGCTGGATCAAAGTAGCACATTCATGGTTGATATAGTTAGCTTAAAGTAGCAGATAGATGGTTAATATGGTTAGCTTAAAGTAGCACATACATGGTTAATATGGTTAGCTTAAAGTAGCACATACATGGTTAATATGGTTAGCTTAAAGTAGCAGATACATGGTTAATATGGTTAGCTTAAAGTAGCAGATACATAGTTAATATGGTTAGCTTAAAGTAGCAGATACATGGTTAATATGGTTAGCTTAAAGTAGCAGATACATGGTTAATATGGTTAGCTTAAAGTAGCAGATACATAGTTAATATGGTTAGCTTAAAGTAGCAGATACATGGTTGGTGTAGCTAAAACTAAAGACTACTTGTTTAGTCTCCAGCTAGCCTCCTTCTCTGAGTGATTCAACTATAAAAGCAGACTGTAAATATAATGTATCCACTTTAACATAATAATAGTTGTAAATATTACCAGGTTTAAAATCTGCTCCAACACATTTGAACGTGGTGGGTGGTGTTTAAGAAGTGGCTCTTTATCCTTCATGTTTGTGGAGTAACATGAGACAGGAGACTGCCCTGCTGCTCTGAGAGGTGCTAACTGCTATCTGAGGAATGTTTTTATAGCAGTTAACACCTTCCAGTGTTTCCCTCACTGTGCGGGAGAGTTTCTGTCTAACAGGAGCGAGTCCGAGAGCAGCTCGGCCTCTCAGGAGGAGCTAACAGCGGGAACATTGCGGTCCTCTGAGACAAACAGAGCTTTATGATCACCCAGAGCTGGATGGGAAAACAACAGCTAACAGTCAGAGCTCTGTGTCCTACGGAGAGTTGGAGGAGTCATTGTCAGTCTGTGCTGGGACTCCTCCACTGTACAGTCTTTGTCTGCATGATGGGATGTTCATGTCAGAGGGTTGCTGTGTTTGGAAAGCCTTCCTGTTTGGAGAGAAATACTGCTCCCTTGATAGCTCTGACATTTGTCTACAGGGGACAAAGGAGACACACCAGCTGATAAACTTTCATAAGACTTTGAATGATGGAGAAGCTAACATGTCCCAAATTTCCCCCCCTGGGGATCAATACAGGATTATTTTATGTGGACACCCTGCTGGTCTCCCTGCTGTTCTCAGATGTCAGCGGTAGTGTGCTGAGTGGTCTGAGGGTGTTTAGAGAAACAGTAAAACAGCACAGAGGGTTACAGCCCCCCGGAGACCCTCGCTGACGACCTGAGCTATTACTGCAATCGAACAGCAGCTGTCCAGGCTTTAGTTCAGCTGATTTGTGGGTCTGAGTGTGTTTACCTCTGTGTGTTTGTTCATCGTCACGTGTTCCGGGCCTGCACACGTAAATCCTGCAGATAGAACAGGTCCAGGTCTCTGCTGTCTAATCATGAGCCATGTTTGCTTTACTGCAGCCCTGTGGAGAGGACGTCTGATCATCACTCTCCTCCTCCTCCTCCTCCTCCTCCTCTTCCTCGCCTGCTCTCTGTCATTAGCAGCGACCTTGACCTCTCCGAGCAGAGAGTGGGTGATGCTGCTGCAGGCTGCCAACATGATCACTGCTGCTGAACATGGAGGAAAACTTTAATATGATTCCACAGAGCTGCAGTATTCAGTGTTGCCTCCCTGCTTCAGACAGCTGTGTGACGAGCCGAACACCAGAGGATTACACAGTTTCATAACGAAGAAGTGAAACATGTAGACTTTATGTATCAGCTGGACAATCAGCCTTGGCTTCTTCAGCTGTCTCACAGCTAGAGGTGGGAAGTACAAATACTTTGTGACTGTACTTTAGTAGATTTTTCAGGTATTTGTACTTTACCTGAGTTTTTTTTTTCTTTACTTCCTACATGTGAACACAAAAATCTGCACGTTCGACTCCTTACAAACAAAGAGGCTGGTTACTTCAGTTTTGATGCATGTGAGGATCAGTTATCAGTTATTGTTATTTTGCTCTGCACGCTGCTCGCTGCCATCCCAGCACCAAGACTGATTTCAAAGCTGTAAAAAATGATCCAGGTGCTCATTTGGGACCTCAGTTCACTCTTTATTATTCTGTCTGAAATGTGGCTTGCAGCGAAACCAGACGGTGTCCAGTGATAATAAAGGAAGAACACGATCCTTTTTTGGTTTGCCAGTTATCAGAAGAGGTATCGTGTGTATTGTGTCAACTCTAGAACAAACGTAATGATCATCATTGGCAGTATATAGTTTTATTTTATTCTAAACTAGAATGTTTAAGTTTAAACGTCTTTGATTTATTATTATCATTATTATTATTATGGTGAGCTTTAGTTACTTTGCACAGACGTGGTACTGCAGTTCATTCAGAGCGTGTACTTTCTTACTTTCACTGGAGTAAAGGAGTTGACTCAGTACTACCTCTGCTCACGGCTGCTTCCTCTCGCTCTGTGTCCTGCTTTACTTTGTGTGTGTGAGAAACAGCCCCTGACGGGACTGTTGGAGGTCAAAGGTCACACTTGTATAATTCATCATCTCCGTGCTGTGTGATGCAGATAACAAATAATCCGGAGCCTTATCTCCTCCCTGTTTCCTCCTCTCTTCATCATCCTGAGTCCCTCCTGCAGTTTTCTCTCTGGACGCTCTTTCTCCTCACTTTACCTCACCTTTATTTATCTGCTCCCTCCCCTCCGTGTCTCCCCCCCTCTCTCTCCCCCTCCCATAGTGTTTCTCTCACCTGCATCTCCCTCCTCTCACCTGGTGTAAACTCTCTCCTCACGTTACCTCTCTGTCTGTCTGTAAACCTTCCAGCTGATAATTAGTGAAGCGACAAACTGGCTCAGTGTGTCTGTGGGGCCGACAGGACGTCCCCGTCTCACATCACAGACAACAGCATGTCGTCAGCCTCAGGAGACGCAGACAGGCAGACAGACAGACAGACAGACAGACAGGTAAACAGGCAGACAGACAGACAGACAGGCAAGTAGACAGGTAGACAGACAGGCAAGTAGACAGGTAGGTAGATAGACTGACAGGCAGACAAGCAGGTAGACAGACAGACAGACAGGCACGTACACACACACACACAGATAGGCAGGCAGACAGACACACACACACACACACACACACACTCACACACACACAGACAGATAGGCAGGCACACACACACACACACACACGCACGCACACACACACACATGCACACACGCACACACACACACAGACAGACAGGCAGGTAGACAGACAGGCAGGCACACACACACACACACACACAGACAGACAGACAGGCACACACACACACACACACACACACACACAGACAGATAGGCAGGCACACACACACACACACACACACACACACATACACACACACACACAGACACACGCACACACACACACACACACATACACACACACACACACAGACACACGCACACACACACACACACACACACACAGACAGATAGGCAGGCACACACACACACACACACAGCTGCTCTGTCTACATCAACTGAGACAGGATGTCATTCAGCATCAGCGTGATCAGTTACTATATCGGATCAATACTTGTCTTATTTCATTGATTAGTAGTCGGCGATGACGTTCATGACAAAGTGCTGACAGCCTGATGTCTCACTGACAGATGTTAGACAGTTAGACACATTTAAACGTCACGTCCGTTGAGCAATGAATTGTGGGTAAGCAGCCAGCGCAGCAGTGTGCTGAGTTCAGGTGTACTGTGTGATGATGAGTAGTTTACAGGTAATGTACTGCAGTGCACTGAAGCCCTCTCTCTCCTTTACACCTGTGCTGTATGACCCGGCTCCGTTCACATGATCATGAAGACGCTCATGGCGATGGATCAGCAGACGTGCTCTCAGCAGCCACTGGACTCTGTTTCTGTCACTGAGCTGCTTCACATCAACGTTTCATTTACTGTAAGAAAGAACGACCAATGGACACCAAGCATGGTCACGTGATCAACATGTGGAACCTGCAGGACCAGGTGTATGTACAGGAAGTGTTTCTGTTTCTAGTGTGTTAGTAGTCTGAGTAGTATTGACCAATCACATATCAGCGTCTCAGTATCTCTGGTGTATGCAGGAAAAACAGCCGGCTGGCTCCATCAGCTTCATGTGAGGATTTACCTTCTTATTAACCTATAACAGACGTCTGCATGCTAACAGCTAACAGTGTGCTCTGAGGCGTCGTCTCTCGACTCTCCATCCTCACTCTAAAGCTTCAGACTGTAAACAATGCAGCGCTCCGAGAAGGAAGTCCTATCTCTCAGCGCTGGGCACAACTGAAGCCTGGAAATGTGGCTGTCGTTCGAGATCTCCAGCATTGCATGTTTAATCTCTGCCCTCTCCCGTTTCACACTCGTATGTAATGTTTAAACAGCTTCATTGAGAGCTGTGGCTGCTGAGTGTGACCTGCTTTCTTCTCTTTATGACCTATAAACTCAGCACACACGTGTTTAATGTCCCAAGCGTGCATAAATTCAGCCTCAGTTTCTTTTCTTCTACAACTTTAACAAGACGTCTGGTTTAATTGGTAGAATCTGTCTGAAAACCTTTCCTCTCATTAATAATGCATTCAGTTTGTGTTTCCTCGTGTGCAGTGTGAAGCTGTGCATCAGTCCTGTAGAGACATGTATACTCTCTCACGTTTCTCTGCTTGTCTTTCTGCCTGCTGAGGTGTTGCTCATGTGACTGATCTGCAGCTGATCGGAGCCTCACTTACTCCTGTAGAGTCTCTGTGTGAGACAGAGAAGGTGAATCCCCATTCAAAACCTCCTTTGAAAAAGAGCTAATTTTAGTGATATTTACGTTTGCGATGTTTAAAGCTGAAAGATTGATGTTGGAAAGACTTTAAAGATCAGTGAAGTCATTTATTTTGAGGCAGTTGATGAATCAGGTTCAAACGTTCCCACAGACAGAGAGCTGTAATAAATCCCTGCATCAGTCTGAGCCTGATTTACACCCAGCGCTTTCTCAGCAGAGAACATGACTTTCTTTATGGGGTTATTGGACATGTTGGCAGAGCATCAGAGAGGAGTTAGAGGAGCGTTTGTTGGTGTTTTGGTGGTCACTGACGTTAGCAGGAACTTGAATGAGACTCTGAGGCGTGGCTTTGAATCCTGAAGCTCCTCTGGTGGGGTTCTGTTCGGCCTCGGCTGTCGGCTGCTGACGGTTTCTCAAAAGGTCAAACCAGTGAATTCAGCTCACCACAGATACACACTGATTACAGAGTGGAGGGTTTCTGTGCTTGAGGGAGTGTGTGTGTGTGTGTGTGTGTGTGTGTGTGTGTGTTGAACACATTCCTGCACAGGCTGCACATAAACCATCTTATTGTCTCACCATGACCTTACAGAGAACCTCCCCCCTTAGAGACCGCTCTATATTTAAATCAGTGAGTTCTGGAGGTGGTTTTATTTTGAAGGAGCTCCCCAACAGAAACAATCTGCAGACACACTTTCTGCTGACACCCTGCTCTCTTCCTGTTTGCAGGTAACGACCTGTTCCTGGTGGCGGTCCACGAGCTCGGCCACGCTCTTGGACTGGAACACTCGAACGACCCGACGGCCATCATGGCTCCTTTCTACCAGTACATGGACACGGACAACTTCAAACTACCCATGGACGACCTGCTGGGCATCCAGAAGATCTACGGTGAGACACAGCGAGGTTACTAACACACAGAGGAGGTGATGTGACCGTGTGGCTGAAGCTGGGCGGATGCTTATCTGTTAGGACACAGTTTCTAACAGCAGCTGTTTGACACGTGATGAACACATCATGTTTTCCTCCATTAGTGCTGAAGTTACAGTTTGTGTTAATGAGCAGCATTAGAAGAACACCACAGGCAGTGATCAGGTGACACTGTTTACATTTGGGTCGTTTGTACAACAGAAGAGCATCGAGAAATTATTAGAACGTCTACAACAAAAAGTGTGAAAGCACAGGTCAAAGGTCAGACCTGCTGAGGCCGGCGTCATGTGACCCAGTCACAGCTCACACCTCTGTGATTAACACATCAACACCAGGTGAAGCTTCACCACTGACACACACACACACACACATACACACACACACACACACACAAACACACACACACACACACACACACACACACATACATACACACACACACACACACACACACACATACATACACACACACACATAGGAGAGAAGCTGCCATCTGCTAACATGACCCGGACTCTTCCCTGTGGGAGTGACAGACATGAGCAAACGATTGCTGCTCATTGTGCTGCTGTTTAACTCTGCTGCCCCTTGCTCTCCTCCTCCTCCTCCTCCTCCTCCTCCTCCTCGTCCTCCTCCTCCTCCTCCTCCTCCTGCCTGCTGTATCAGGAGGTGAAGGGCAGGATGAAGATGGCCGCTCCCCTTCCGTCTCAGCTGCATCTCTTCTTGTTGTCTCAGTGATTCTACATGTGGAGGCTGAACAGAAACAAAAGATTCATGTCAAAGCACCTGAGCAGTTTCTGCTTCCCATTGTTGTTGTAGAAGAATTACCTGCAGACCCCTCACCTCAAACTGACTCCTCCTCCTGAATGATGACATGTTGAAGATGACCGTGTGTTTATTGGCTCTAAGCTGATGTACAGTCTGTGCAGCCTGTGTGTAGTCTGAACTCTCTGTGGATTAATCAGTGTTTATAATGACTTCCCTCGTCTGAAGAGAACAGCTCACTTCCTGTTTACGCAGCAGGTTCACATTAACTGTACAGGATAATAAAGAGTCCCTCCACCACACTGAGCTTCCTCTCTGCAGCAGCTTCATGTATATAAAGATAAGCACATACAGTTATTAGATAAGGAGTGTGTGCAGTGCAGTGTGCCAAGGTGTGTGATGACTTGTTACACACAGTGTGTAGTTTATTTTTTCAACACACTTTCTTAGCTGCAGAAACACAGTTTACTGTAGGCCTCAATACTGAATGCACAAATCACATTCAGCACGTGCATACAGTCAAACACAGTCAGCCCAGAGGAAGCTGAAAGCAGTGAGGGCATCCTTCATCCTCAGCATCATGACTGTGCTGCTTCCCTCATTGGCATCCCATGAACAAGAACATGGTCTGTGACAGCTTCATCACTTGGCTCACCTCCACACTACAGTGAGATGGAACTAGAGGCAGCAGCAAGTTAGCTTAGCTTAGCATAAAGACTGAAAACTGAGGGAAACAGCTAGCCTGGATCTACTGTATATAAAGAGAACGAAATCCTCTTGAGTTCCCTTCTGTTGCATCGTGCTTATTTAAGACAACATACTGCACAGTGGGTTATGTTGGTGACTGTTGTCAGGAGTCTGTTTTCAGCCGTTGTGCTAAGCTAAGCTGCCGCTGCCTCGAGCTTTATATTTACTGTAGGGGTTTGAAAGCAGGATCAAAGTCTCTGTTCCTCGAAGAGCTTTGCTTTGTGAGAGTTAAAACATGAACAATCCAGCTGCACAGCTCGTATCTTTCAAGTGCATGACTCACAGTGTGTTTACAGTTATTGAGAGCATCAGTGTATGTTGGTGTTCAGTAAGGGGTGACGACACATGTATCACTGCTCTCATTGGTTTCTACAGAGTTGGACTAACACTCAGTGATGTATGTCCATCTGTGTCCTCCTGCAGGCCCTCCTGATAAACTGCCCCAGCCCACCAAGCCTCTGCCCACAGCCCCCCCTCCCCGCTCTCATCCTCCCTCAGACCCCCGCAAACCTGACAGGCAGACCCGCCCCCCGAGGCTGCCCCCCGGAGACAGACCGTCCCACCCCAATGCCAAACCCAACATTTGTGAGGGAGGCTTCAACACGCTGGCCATCCTGAGGAGGGAGATGTTCGTCTTCAAGGTGAGTCGGATCCAGAGCGGAGAGAGTGGACCTGACGACCATCACCTACGTAATGCCGTCCTGTTAGTCTGCTTCATGCTCCGTGTTAACTGGAAGCAGTTACATTACACTTTGCTGTTCCTGGGTGTTACACTGGGGTCAGAGTGAAGTCAGAACGTGTGTGTGTCTCTGCTCAGTTAGAGAGCTGCTGAGTCCAACAGCAGCCGCTCGGGTCACTCAGGGACAGCGAGGCTGGACGGATGTTTGAGAGGAAACACGCTGCATGCTCACAGCAGCTCAGCTTCTCTGTGTGTCTGAGGACACGTTTGTTCCTGCTCTCCCCCCAGAGCTCTCTGTTTGTTTGTTGGACGTAATATGAGTTTGTTATATTCATATAAATCCAGCCTCCTGCTCTCCTGTCCCCCTCCCTCTCTCCTGTCCCCCTCCCTCTCACCTGTCCCCCTCGCTCTCTTCTGTCCCCCTCCCTCTCACCTGTCCCCCTCGCTCTCTTCTGTCCCCCTCCCTCTCTCCTGTCCCCCTCGCTCTCTTCTGTCCCCCTCCCTCTCTCCTGTCCCCCTCCCTCTCTCCTGTCCCCCTCGCTCTCTTCTGTCCCCCTCCCTCTCTCCTGTCCCCCTCGCTCTCTTCTGTCCCCCTCCCTCTCTCCTGTCCCCCTCGCTCTCTTCTGTCCCCCTCCCTCTCACCTGTCCCCCTCCCTCTCACCTGTCCCCCTCCCGCTCTCCTTTCCCCCTTGCTCTCTCCTGTCCCCCTCCCTCTCTCCTGTCCCCCTCCCTCTCACCTGTCCCCCTCACTCTCTCCTGTCCCCCTCCCTCCCTCTTGTCCCCCTCCCTCTCTCCTGTCCCCCTTCCTCCCTTCTGTCCCCCTTCCTCCCTTCTGTCCCCCTCCCGCGCTCGGCCTTCAGGAGGAGGCGAGCTCAGCTCTCCTCTGTGTCTGTGGCTTTAAATTAAATGTCGTGCTTCGATGCGCAGACAAATTGTCTTGGCTCCACTTTTAAACAATAATATCTGCAGTGAGCGTGCCTTTAGTTTACTCTGTCAGAGCACATCTAACATCTCTGAGCTGTGGTTCACCTCTAACCTCTTTCTGTGGACGACAGAGCAGAACTTTAAGTGTCTCTGTGACGCTTCATGTGGTTTGTTTGTCTGTGTAAAAGTCAGAATCACTTTAATGATGTTGAATCGTAGAAACGAGCATCAGATGATCAGATTTACGGGGCGGCTGTGGCTCAGTGGTAGAGTCGGTCGTCTTTCAATCGGAAGGTCGGAGGTTTGATCCCCAGCTCCCTCAGGCTACATGTCGAAGTGTCCTTGGGCAACACACTGAACCCCAAATTGCTATGAATGTGATATCTGATTGACAGTTGGGCACTTTACGTAGCAGCCTCTGCCATCAGTGTGTGAATGGGTGAATGTGATATGTAGTGTAAAAGCAGCTTTGAGTGGTCGCAAAGACTAGAAAAGTGATATATAAGTACAGTCCATTTACCATCAGATCAGCTGTTGTGTGTGTTGGTGCCACGTCTTCTCCTCCCTCTGACGTATTTCTGATCTGGATTAATGTGGTTTTAGGACTGAAACATGAAAGCCTGTATCTCCAGTCTGATGGAAAGTGGAGAGAGTTCCTCCTGTAGATGTCAGCTCTCAGTTCTCCACACTCACAGTGTTGGAGGAGTGACAGATCACATGGAGCAGCAGATGTTGATCATCAGGACCACCTGTAACTCTGACGTGGCTCAGATAAATCCATCAGGCTCTGTGTGCCCTGGATTCAGTCTGCCAGGGAGTTTCTCTGCAAGAGCAGGTGGTTATCATAACGTTCAGCAGCTCTGAGGGGTTCAGGTCTCTGTGCTCTGTGACCTGCTGACTGTGAACCAGCTGATCTATACCATCAGCACACATGTTGTTTGATTCTCTTTAAACAGGCCGGGTCTGCACGATGAAGATTTACAGCCTGTGCTGTGTGTCTCTTTGTGTCTCTTTGTGTCTCAGTGTGTCTCAGTGTGTCTCTTTGTGTCACAGTGTGTCTCTGCGTGTCTCAGTGTGTCTCTGCGTGTCTCTGCGTGTCTCAGTGTGTCTCTTTGTGTCTCTGTGTGTCTCTGTGTGTCTCTTTGTGTCTCTTTGTGTCTCAGTGTGTCTCTTTGTGTCTCTTTGTGTCTCAGTGTGTCTCAGTGTGTCTCTTTGTGTCACAGTGTGTCTCTGCGTGTCTCAGTGTGTCTCTTTGTGTCTCTGCGTGTCTCAGTGTGTCTCTTTGTGTCTCAGTGTGTCTCAGTGTGTCTCTTTGTGTCTCAGTGTGTCTCAGTGTGTCTCTTTGTGTCTCTGTGTGTCTCTGTGTGTCTCAGTGTGTCTCTTTGTGTCTCTTTGTGTCTCAGTGTGTCTCAGTGTGTCTCTGTGTGTCTCAGTGTGTCTCTGTGTGTCTCAGTGTGTCTCTTTGTGTCTCTGTGTGTCTCAGTGTGTCTCTGCGTGTCTCTGCGTGTCTCAGTGTGTCTCTGTGTGTCTCAGTGTGTCTCTGTGTGTCTCTTTGTGTCTCAGTGTGTCTCTGTGTGTCTCAGTGTGTCTCTTTGTGTCTCTGTGTGTCTCAGTGTGTCTCTGTGTGTCTCAGTGTGTCTCAGTGTGTGTCTCTGTGTGTCTCAGTGTGTCTCTGTGTGTCTCTTTGTGTCTCTGTGTGTCTCAGTGTGTCTCTGTGTGTCTCAGTGTGTCTCAGTGTGTGTCTCTGTGTGTCTCTGTGTGTCTCAGTGTGTCTCTTTGTGTCTCAGTGTGTCTCAGTGTGTCTCTTTGTGTCTCTGTGTGTCTCAGTGTGTCTCAGTGTGTCTCTGTGTGTCTCTGCGTGTCTCTGCGTGTCTCTGTGTGTCTCTGTGTGTCTCTTTGTGTCTCAGTGTGTCTCTGTGTGTCTCAGTGTGTCTCTTTGTGTCTCTGTGTGTCTCAGTGTGTCTCTGTGTGTCTCAGTGTGTCTCAGTGTGTCTCAGTGTGTGTCTCTGTGTGTCTCAGTGTGTCTCTGTGTGTCTCTTTGTGTCTCTTTGTGTCTCTGTGTGTCTCAGTGTGTCTCAGCGTGTCTCAGCGTGTCTCAGCGTGTCTCTTTGTGTCTCTTTGTGTCTCAGTGTGTCTCTTTGTGTCTCTTTGTGTCTCAGTGTGTCTCTGTGTGTCTCAGTGTGTCTCTTTGTGTCTCTGTGTGTCTCAGTGTGTCTCAGTGTGTGTCTCTGTGTGTCTCAGTGTGTCTCTGTGTGTCTCTTTGTGTCTCTTTGTGTCTCTGTGTGTCTCAGTGTGTCTCAGTGTGTCTCTTTGTGTCTCTGTGTGTCTCTGTGTGTCTCAGTGTGTCTCTGCGTGTCTCAGCGTGTCTCTGCATGTCTCTGCGTGTCTCTGTGTGTCTCAGTGTGTCTCTTTGTGTCTCTTTGTGTCTCAGTGTGTCTCTGTGTGTCTCAGTGTGTCTCTTTGTGTCTCTGTGTGTCTCAGTGTGTCTCTGTGTGTCTCAGTGTGTCTCTTTGTGTCTCTTTGTGTCTCTGTGTGTCTCAGTGTGTCTCAGTGTGTCTCTTTGTGTCTCTGTGTGTCTCTGTGTGTCTCAGTGTGTCTCTGTGTGTCTCAGTGTGTCTCTGCGTGTCTCTGTGTGTCTCAGTGTGTCTCAGTTTGTCTCTCTGTCTTTCACACACTGGTTTCTTCTTCTATGGTGTGTTTGAGTGTTGGACTGCTCGCTCACTTCCTGCAGCAGCTCCATTACTTCTGTCTGGCTTCAGTCCGTCCTCTCTGATTGTTTTGGGAGAGGCGAGTCGAGTTGATGCCAGGTCATTAAAGCAAGGTCTCAGCAGGCTGTGAGCCCCCGAGGCCCACAGGTGGTCCTCTTTATAAAGAGAGGGGGTGGAGGGTTGTGTAAGTGAAGTACAGGGAGGTTTCTGTGAAGCTTTATCCTGTTAAACTTCCTGTTACTGGTGTCAGCTGATACAATAGAAATAATGACAACATATTAAAATGGAAGCATCGCTACAGTACGGAGGGCTGAGTGATTATAATCAGTGAATCAGTCAGCAAAGGAAAACAACTGTGACTATGACAGCCTGTGTTTCCCCTCTCTTGAATTATTCGCCTGTAATCCTTACTGATTTCCCATAATGCAACACAACATCTTCTTTTATCAGACCCCTGCCTACATTACTGCTCACCTTCTTTAGGTTAAAGTTTAAACCTGAGACGACCTCTGCAGCTTTCATGTTTCACACTTACAGGCATCAAACATCAGGTTATTGTGACAGTGAGTCGTGTTCCTGATGACAGGTACACTTCAGGTGTGAAACGGGTGCACTGCTCCTTTAAGTTCAGTGTGATGTTTGACAGAAGGTCAGAGGTTAACACTGTGTGCTTACACCTGTGAGAAGGACTGAAGCCCCTCTCGTATATGAGACCTGATATCTGAGACTCTCAGGTGTCAGGCTGGTTCAGGTAGAAGTCCTCTGCAGAGCGGTGACGGAGGTCGGCTCACGTTCACACTGACTGTGAGGATCAGTGTCAGCAATTTGACCTCACCGAGGTCAGCGAGGTCACAGATTCAGAGTTTAACTTTGTGTGAAGTCAGAGCATACGGAGACGTCCCCTCAGAGACTCAGAGCATGTTTATTCATGTAGACGAACAGTCACAGAGCTCTCCTCAGGTGGTGATGCAGGTTCCTGGATGTGACCTTCATCACGTCTGCTGTCAGACCGTCAGCAGACAGGCGGGTACCAGAGACCATTAACTTCTCTTTACTGCAGAGCCAACGTTCTTCAGTTCTCTCCAACCTGTGCGAGTGACTTAGAGTTCATATTGTGATGTAGTTGTATTGAGTTGACCTTTGCTCTCCTGTGTCAGAGCCTGATGATGCTACATGTTAGCTGCATCAGAGCCTCTGTGGTTCATCTGTCAGAGTCCAGCTCTCATCCTGAGACTGCCTCTGATAAAGAAACCCTCCTGTGTCCTTCACTCTACCTGTGTGCATCACAGGGGTCAGGGGTCACAGGGGCCTGCAGGTCAAGTGCTTTCTTTCTTGATGTGTACACATTTGCAGCAGGGGATTCTGAGATGCAGGCTGCTGATGTCAGAGACACTCTTTGCCGGGTGTTAGCTGGTGTTAGCTGGTGTTAGCTGGTGTTAGTGGGTGTTAGTGGGTGTTAGCGGGTGTTAGTGGGTGTTAGTGGGTGTAAGTGTTAGTGGGTGTGAGCGGGTGTTAGTGGGTGTAAGTGTTAGTGGGTGTTAGGTGGTGTTAGTGGGTGTTAGTGGGTGTGAGCGGGTGTTAGTGGGTGTTAGTGGGTGTAAGTGTTAGTGGGTGTGAGCGGGTGTTAGTGGGTGTAAGTGTTAGTGGGTGTTAGCTGGTGTTAGTGGGTGTTAGTGGGTGTGAGCGGGTGTTAGTGGGTGTAAGTGTTAGTGGGTGTTAGCTGGTGTTAGTGGGTGTTAGTGGGTGTTAGCTGGTGTTAGTGGGTGTTAGTGGGTGTGAGCGGGTGTTAGTGGGTGTTAGTGGGTGTAAGTGTTAGTGGGTGTGAGCGGGTGTTAGTGGGTGTAAGTGTTAGTGGGTGTTAGTGGGTGTGAGCGGGTGTTAGTGGGTGTTAGTGGGTGTAAGTGTTAGTGGGTGTGAGCGGGTGTTAGTGGGTGTTAGTGGGTGTTAGTGGGTGTAAGTGTTAGTGGGTGTTAGTGGGTGTTAGTGGGTGTTAGTGGGTGTGAGCGGGTGTGAGCGGGTGTTAGTGGGTGTAAGTGTTAGTGGGTGTTAGCTGGTGTTAGTGGGTGTTAGTGGGTGTTAGCTGGTGTTAGTGGGTGTTAGTGGGTGTAAGTGTTAGTGGGTGTGAGCGGGTGTTAGTGGGTGTTAGTGGGTGTAAGTGTTAGCGGGTGTTAGCGGATGTGAGTGGGTGTTAGTGGTTGTTAGTGGGTGTTAGCGGGTGTTAGCGGATGTGAGTGGGTGTTAGTGGGTGTTAGTGGGTGTAAGTGTTAGTGGGTGTTAGCGGATGTGAGTGGGTGTGAGCGGGTGTTAGTGGGTGTTAGTGGGTGTTAGTGGGTGTTAGCGGGTGTAAGTGTTAGTGGGTGTTAGTGGGTGTTAGCGGATGTGAGTGGGTTTTAGCGGGTGTTAATGGGTGTTAGTGGGTGTTAGTGGGTGTAAGTGTTAGTGGGTGTTAGCGGGTGTTAATGGGTGTTAGTGGGTGTTAGTGGGTGTAAGTGTTAGCGGGTGTAAGTGTTAGTGGGTGTTAGCGGGTGTTAATGGGTGTTAGTGGGTGTTAGTGGGTGTAAGTGTTAGCGGGTGTAAGTGTTAGTGGGTGTTAGCGGGTGTAAGTGTTAGTGGGTGTTAGCGGGTGTTAGCAGATGTGAGTGGGTGTGAGCGGGTGTTAGTGGGTGTTAGTGGGTGTAAGTGTTAGTGGGTGTTAGCGGGTGTAAGTGTTAGTGGGTGTTAGCGGGTGTTAGCGGATGTGAGTGGGTATTAGCGGGTGTTAATGGGTGTTAGTGGGTGTTAGCGGGTGTTAGCGGATGTGAGTGGGTGTTAGCGGGTGTTAGCGGGTGTTAGCAGGTGTTGGCGGATGTCAGTGGGTATTTTGACCAGTGGGAAAGGGGCTTAAGAGGATGTTTGACTGAAGAAATGAACAGAAGCTGTCTGATAAATGTGTCTCCTCCTCTGTGAACATGAGTGCTAATCTCGAGATCTGCTGAAAGGTCTCAGCTGCAGAGTCACTGAGTGAAACGTCTCTTATTGTTCTCTTTTAAAGAAGTGCTCGTTGTCCCTCTGTCAGCTCTTTGTTAGTTTGAAGTGTTATTTCTATGAGTGTGTAGGCCTCTACGTTCCCAGGCTTCATGAGAGCCACTAGTTAGTCATTTAATTTCACTACATCAAAACAAAGGAGCTGATATTAGATGTCTTTCATGGATGAATCAATGTATCATGTTGTTTGTTGTCTCTTTGATGTTGTTTGTTGTCTCTGTGACGTTGTTTGTTGTCTCTGTGACGTTGCTTGTTGTCTCTGTGACGTTGCTTGTTGTCTCTTTAATGTTGTTTGTTGTCTCTGTGACGTTGCTTGTTGTCTCTTTGATGTTGTTTGTTGTCTCTTTGTTGTTTGTTGTCTCTTTGATGTTGTTTGTTGTCTCTGTGACGTTGTTTGTCGTCTCCGTGACGTTGCTTGTTGTCTCTTTAATGTTGTTTGTTGTCTCTGTGACGTTGCTTGTTGTCTCTTTGATGTTGTTTGTTGTCTCTTTGTTGTTTGTTGTCTCTTTGATGTTGTTTGTTGTCTCTGTGACGTTGTTTATTGTCTTCTTGATGTTGTTTGTTGTCTCTGTGATGTTGTTTGTTGTCTCTTTGATGTTGTTTGTTGTCTCTTTGATGTTGTTTGTTGTCTCTTTGATGTTTGTTGTCTCTTTGATGTTGTTTGTTGTCTCTTTGATGTTGTTTGTTGTCTCTTTGATGTTGTTTGTTGTCTCTTTGATGTTGTTTGTTGTCTCTGTGACGTTGCTTGTTGTCTCTTTGATGTTGTTTGTTGTCTCTTTGATGTTGTTTATTGTCTCTTTGTTGTTTGTTGTCTCTGTGATGTTGTTTGTTGTCTCTTTGATGTTGTTTGTTGTCTCTGTGACGTTGCTTGTTGTCTCTTTGATGTTGTTTGTTGTCTATGTGATGTTGTTTGTTGTCTCTTTGTTGTTTGTTGTCTCTTTGATGTTGTTTGTTGTCTCTTTGATGTTGTTTGTTGTCTCTGTGACGTTGCTTGTTGTCTCTTTGATGTTGTTTGTTGTCTATGTGATGTTGTTTGTTGTCTCTTTGTTGTTTGTTGTCTCTTTGATGTTTGTTGTCTCTTTGATGTTGTTTGTTGTCTCTTTGATGGTGTTTGTTGTCTCTTTGTTGTTTGTTGTCTCTTTGATGTTGTTTGTTGTCTCTTTGATGGTGTTTGTTGTCTCTTTGTTGTTTGTTGTCTCTTTGATGTTGTTTGTTGTCTCTTTGTTGTTTGTTTTCTCTGTAGGGTTTTGTGGGTCAGTTGTCAGTGTTTTGTTTGTATGTTTGTATGTAGTTTTTTTGCTGCTCTTCACAGTTGAGTTGTTTCTTTGTTGTCATTTAGCATGGTTTTGTGGTAGTAGTTTTTCTTCTTTGTGGTCAGGTTGTGTCATTGTGTGGTAGGTTACACCTTTTTGTGGTCTGGGGTCCGTGTCAGAGAGCGGGTTCAGTGAAACCCCAGGTTTGTTAACCCTGAGATGAGGGAAACCTCGGGTTTGCCGTTTCAGAAAGAGAGGTAACTTTAACTCTGAGTTGGTTACTATGGAAACTGTGTCTGTGAACCTCACCTGGTCGGGAGCAGGTTTTCTTCAGGACACTCAGAGTTTCTCTCTGTCTCCTCCCTCTAGAATATAAAACCCTCATTCGACTTCCTCGTTCATTCAGCCCGTCTCACGCGTGTGTTTGAGCGGTTACAAATTAAAAGAAGAAACGTTGCGTCTCTGTGCTGCTCTGACCGCTTTGCAAAAGTCTTTTATAATTATGATAAAAAAATCAAAAGACAAATCTGTGTCAAAGTCATCATTTGTAGATTTTCCACCACCACTGCCGAGAGCGCTCAGATAAGACGCTGTAAGTTATTAGATTTTATTTTTTTTTAACTAACACATTCAGTTTAATCAACATGAATTATAATGTATGTGAAGTCAGCATCATGTTAGGGATAAAGCTGATGCACATTAAAACAGCCACTGAATGATATTTAATCTGTTTCATATTTAAAATTTGACTGAAGTGAGGTTCAGCCATGAGCCTGTTCTGCCTGAGCCGCACCTTTCAATGATGTTCTGCTGTTTTATTTTTAACTGCTTCACGTATGTTTTTTTCTCCCGCTGCATTGCTCCTAAATTAATATACATTTTAGCTTCCGGTCGTGATTAAGTATTAAATAAACAGACCAGTTCAAACTGACGCGTTCACTCGAGCCGCTTCTCTCTCTTTTGCAGCTGCAGCCGTGTTACTTTATGTTTCTAAAAACATGCTCGTATTCGCTGAACGTCCACGTGAGGATTTCAAGCTCCACTGGTGTGACGTAGGAGGACCTCTTTTTGTGTACCGTTGCCATGGTGACTCGTGGTGTCGGGGCTCCATTAATGCTGGCTTTTTAACTCCGGCTGAACCTACTCAGAGTTGATCGAACTAACTCTGATCAGCTGTTCTGAAACCAAAAAACCAACGAATTTTAACTCAGAGTCAGTCAAACCACAGTCCAGGGTTAGACTGAGGGTTTGTTCAACCTCCTTTCTGAAAAAGAGACTCTGGTGTCAGAGACTCTGACCTCTGACACCAGAGCAGGACTAAATGTTCATGTTCATTTAAGTAATGATCAAAGTGTTAAAGTCTCCGGTTCTGAAGCTAAACGTTGTTTGGTCTCTGCGTTTCTGCGGCGTCCAGAGTTTATGCTGTCTTCATTCTATAGAGTGAGCTGTAACAGAGCCTCATAGTTCTGCATGTGTTATCATGAACCATGAGACAGTATGAGACAAACCTGTAATATAACACCCTGACCCCGCTCACACTGAACTGCTCTCATTGTTCGACGTTTCTGTGAGTTTTCTGAGTTCGCTCTGCTCTCTGTGAGGAGAACATTTCCTCTCTTTAAAGTCACAACGATTTAAAACGCTCGAATTTCACAGTTTGATCTGTTTTCAATTACTGAGCCGAGCTGCGTTCAGAGGAAACGCTGAAACATTCAAATCTACAGAGTATGTGCAGAGGGAGTGGAGGGGGCGGAGGGGAGGAAGAGAGGAGGAGAGGAGGAGAGGAGAGGGAGAGAAACAATTAGATTAGACAGAGAGAGAGAGAGTTTGACTCATGTTTGCTCAGACTCGGTGAGGACGAGGAGGCTGGAGTCTCTCTGTGTTTTGGCCTCGCTGCGTTCAGGAGACTCAATTGTCCGTTGATGCCAAAGGGTGGGATGTCTCTCTGAGCCCTAATGGCTTCCACAGCTGGATCTCCCCCTCCTCCCCCACCTCCCCCCCTCATCGGGTTTCCTCCAACATCAAACAGACACACCTTCAGCCTGGCCGCTCACGTTTCCCTGTGGAGGAAATCAGAGCTGTTGGCTGCTCGTAAAGCTGCTGGCTCTCACTCCCTCTGTTTCTGACGCCTCTTCCAGTTTGTTCTTCATCGTTCCTGACAGAGGTTCTGACTTTCACGGTTCTCAGAGAGAACCTGACAGAGGTTCTGACTTTCCAGCTCTCAGAGAGAACCTGACAGAGGTTCTGACTCTCACGGCTCACAGAGAGAACCTGACAGAGGTTCTGACTCTCACGGCCCACAGAGAGAACCTGACAGAGGTTCTGACTCTCACGGCTCACAGAGAGAACCTGACAGAGGTTCTGATTCTCACGGCTCACAGAGAGAACCTGACAGAGGTTCTGACTCTCACGGCTCACAGAGAGAACCTGACAGAGGTTCTGAGGGTCTGAGAGGCATCAGCTGGAGACCTTCATCAGCACCTTTAGCTCAAATATCAGATGCTGATTGATATCGTACATTCCTGGTTCAGTTTGTTGGTGTCAGGAAACTTTTCAAAGTTAAGAAGAAGCACTAGTCCAGTCTTCACTCATATGCTAATCTGCTAAAGCTAGCTCATTAATGTGGCTATGTGTAGCTGAAGCTTCATGATCTCAGCTGTGAATCTATGAGGTAAGTCTAACCTGGAAATATGCCTCAAAGCAGAGAGCACTTTATGATCATGGCCTGAAATAACATCACGATTATGACAACATGATTATGATTGATGAGTCTGTCATCCTGACATGACACAAAGATGTCGATCCAGTGAGTTCTGCAGGGGACAAAGATTAACCAATCAGAACCAAGGATGAGAAACAGACAATAGAACAATATATAACAACAATATAGACAAGAAGCTCATTTTGCACAGAGTGCACGTGTTCTGGACATCGCCCGCCATCGTTTAGTTTGTTTGACTTTGTTTGAACACCTTTGGGAAAGCAGCACGTTGGGATGTTCATCAGTGTGGACCTGAGGCTGTGATAAACTTGTGATTGGTCAGAGTACATCTAACCCCCGTCCTCTACATGAATCTGTTGTGGAGGCAACATCAGACTGGAGATGTAAACCGAGTGCACAGCGCTGATGCATCGTGTCTCACAGATAATTTAGGTTGACTTGTTCTCCTATATATCTCCTGTAGTACGTACAGTCCCTGTTTCCTGCCTCCTCTGGGTCTTAACTTCCTCTTCATTCTTTCAGGATCACTGGTTCTGGAGGGTCAGAGATAACTCTGTGATGCCGGGGTACCCCATGCTCATCAGTGTCTTCTGGAGAGGTCTGCCCCCCAAGATCGACGCCGTCTACGAGAACAGCGAGGGGAAGTTTGTCTTCTTCAAAGGTGAGCTCCCGTTCTTTATCAGCACCTGAAGCAGCAGGCCTGTGTGAGCTCATCTTCATCCAGCTCAGGCTTTACATGCTCTCCTCCTGGCCTCTACAGGAGGTGTGTTCATGCTGCTGTGTCGTGTGTGTGTGTGTGTGTGTCAACTGTGTGCGTGTGTGTGTGTGTGTCTGTATTTAGAATCTGTCATCTGTGTGTGTGTGTGTGATCATCCTCTCAGAGACCTGACCTGATGTCACTGTGTCACATTAAAGCCGTGTTATAAAATCCAGCAGCAGTGACGTTAACACGTAAAGACGGCGTCTCAGGGAGTTCTGCTGTCACACATTTATATTTCTGACATGTAGATGAAGAGTAAACAGAAACACATTTAAAGGAGATGATTCTGCAGCTCCACACAGACGTGGCAGAGACACAACAGCTGTTTGTGTGAATGAGACACAAACTACAATCTTCATGTCAGCAGCTTTATTTTAGGCTCCCAACAGTCGAGGAGACGCAGACGACACGTCCCCAAGAGCTCTCTGACTTATCCTCCACCCTCTCTCTGTCTGTCTGTCTCTGTCTCTCTCTCTGTCTGTCTGTCTGTCTGTCTCTGTCTCTGTCTCTGTCTCTGTCTCTCTCTCTGTCTCTGTCTGTCTCAGTCAGGAAGCAGTGTGTGTCTCTTTAAACAGACGCTTTGAATCAGAGGCTGGTCTGATGAAATCTGCACAGATAGAAGCTGTGAAGGCCTCACAGAGACACCAGTCCTGTTCATTAGATTCACACAGAGCAGCTCAGAGTTTCCAAGTCAACAACGTGTAGAGTGAAAGCTGTATTCATCATTAGACCTGTCAGTCAGACTGAACCACCGCTCACTGACAGCCGCCCTCAACACACACGCGCGGACTGTTCTCATTCACAGAACGGCAAAGGAAGAAGTGAAGTCCCTTTCACGTCTTATAAAGATGTTAAAGTTACGATGTTACGGTGCTACAGACAGACAGAGAGCAGAGCAGACAGACAGCCATGTCACCGTGATGCTACGTGTTGATTGAGTCCCGACCCGCGGACTGTTGGCTGAGCTCCAGACCTCTGCCCCGTGATAGACAGTCCATAGATCGTCCCAAATGCCCCAAACAGAGCAGAATAATAAGAATAGAAACACAGATGGAGGGCAGATCCTCTGCAGATACAGACACCATCTCACACTTCTCCTGGATCATGATGTCGATGAAGAGGGAATATTTAATATGGAAAATCATTAAGCCTTTATTACTATTATTAACAGCATCAGTCTGTCAGATGAGCTGGTCTGTGTTTAGTGACTTGTATCTTCAGCAGCACTGTGTGCAGGTGGGAGAAACAAGAACATCATTTTGTTCCTCCTTTTGTGTGTTTGTGTGTTAAACTCACGTCTGTTTAATTTGATGTTTTATTTTGGTGCTTTTTCAGCTGCTGCAGAAACACTATTTTATTTGAATTTTGTATGTCATGCAAATGTGACAAGAACTTTTCAGATTTGGAATCTTAATATTTTAATTTCAGATTCATTTTGAACACGTGAATATATCGGCCGATATATTGATATCGAATTTTTTTACTCCCTAATATCGGAATCGGCATCGGCCCCAAAAATCCAATATCGGTCAGGCTCTAGTTATGTTATATATAACGTGTGTTACATTATATATAACATGTGTTGTGTTATATATAACGTGTGTTACATTATATATAACATGTGTTATGTTATATATAACGTGTGTTACATTACATATAACATGTGTTACATTATATATAACATGTGTTATCTTATATATAAGGTGTGTTACATTATATATAACATGTGTTGTGTTATATATAACGTGTGTTACATTATATATAACATGTGTTATGTTATATATAACGTGTGTTACATTATATATAACATGTGTTGTGTTATATATAAGGTGCGTTACGTTATATATAACATGTGTTGTGTTATATATAACGTGTGTTACATTATATATAACATGTGTTACATTATATATAACATGTGTTATCTTATATATAAGGTGTGTTACATTATATATAACATGTGTTGTGTTATATATAACGTGTGTTACATTATATATAACATGTGTTATGTTATATATAACGTGTGTTACATTATATATAACATGTGTTGTGTTATATATAAGGTGCGTTACGTTATATATAACATGTGTTGTGTTATATATAACGTGTGTTACATTATATATAACATGTGTTACATTATATATAACATGTGTTATCTTATATATAAGGTGTGTTACATTATATATAACATGTGTTGTGTTATATATAACGTGTGTTACATTATATATAACATGTGTTATGTTATATATAACGTGTGTTACATTATATATAACATGTGTTGTGCTATATATAAGGTGCGTTACGTTATATATAACATGTGTTGTGTTATATATAACGTGTGTGTGTGGCCTGAATGAGGACAAACAAATATATCAGTCTTCATACAGCATCGACATCAAAGCAGCTCCACAGAAGAAGGAGATTTTATGAGGAGGGAGACTGTTCTCTGACTGAAGAGGAGGAGGAGGAGGAGGAGGAGCTGTTTGGTTTCTGTGAATCAAGTTGAACTCATTGTGTTCTGTGAGAGGTGGACTGTTAATCTCAGGGTGTGGTGTGTGTGTGTGTGTGTGTGTGTGTGTGTGTGTGTGTGTGTGTGTGTCGGAGGAAGTGTGACCCAGAATGAGCACAGTAAAAGAGGGAGGTGAAATGACAGGAATTTCCTCTCCAACAGGAGGCCCCTCACATTCAGCCAGCTCTGCCTCCTCCTCCTCCTCCCCCTCCTCCTCCTCCTCCTCCTCAGCTGTACAGTGTAAACACTCCTTAAAGGTCAGAGGTCGGATATGTTGCCGACATGAAGCTGGGATCATATCTGCTGTATTTCACAGCCGTTTCCCGTGTTTGTTGGAGGGTCGGTGGGTTCAGGCTCTCCAGCTGAGAGACCTTCGGATGGTATCACCTGTATAACCTCACATGTTCAGCCTGAGGCCTCATTCTGATTATACTTAAAGTTTATGATGACATGAATAAACACTGAGTGTGAGGTGAGTCACTCCTCCTCCTCCTCCTCCTCCTCCTCCTTTGTTCTCTTTCTGGTAACACTCGGCTCCTCCACCCACTTCCTCCTGCTCCACCCTCCTCCTCCTCCACTGATGGAGACGAACACTTCCTGAGGTCACAAACGTGCTGGTTAACCTGATGACTCCACAGGAAGCTCAGGGACCAACTCCTGATCAGAAACTGGAGCATCTCCATGAGTGTTCTGTTGTCGTGGTTGCTATGTGACTCCTTGAGGTTCAGAAATCAGTTAAAGTGTGTCTGAGGTCAGTTTGAGCTGACAGAGACTCCTTCCTCAGAGGAAGGTTGAGGAGGACACGTCAGCGTGTCTGAGTCCTGTTTTAAAGAGCAAACATCAACATGAGCGCGGTAACACGAGGCAGCAGGTTGTTGCCTGCGTGTTTCTGTCCTCCTGCTCCTGGGCTTTTAATCCCAGCTCGTCCTTCCTCTCATTTATTTCCTCCTCTCTTTTTCATGTGCAGGGAAGCAGTTCTGGGTGTTTAAGGACACGGTGCTGCAGTCAGGGTACCCGAAGGACATCACCCAGTTTGGACACGGCATGCCGGCTCAGAGCATCGAGACGGCTCTGTGGTGGGAGGAAGTGGCCAAGACCTATTTCTTTAAAGGGGACAGGTGGGTCAAACCGGAGGAACCTTTAAGATACTTTAATAACAAGGGACTTATGTCGCTGCAGCAATTCACAGGATACCAAAGATATCCTCTTCTATGCTGTGGGCAGAAAAAGTCAAGAAAAGCAGATTATTTATGTCACACGTGGGCTGAAATCTGTCTCACTAGAGCACTGAGAACCCAAAATAAACCGATTTAATGACATCAACAGGATGAGAGGATGCTGAGATGACTACATCAGGACGCAGGTTTGTAAAAAGTCTGAGTTCAAGCTTTGTCAGGTCTGTCTGCAAGAATGTGCTCACTTACAATAAATACAATAGATGCTGCTGATTCGGCTCCTACTGAATCAGAAGATGAATAAAAGGAGGAAGAAGAAGAGATGACGGACAGAAAATGTGTTCCAGGGGAAAGGTTTTCAGGACTCGATATGAGAGAACAGTCACACAGCGTGGCTGTCACTTTGTTCAGTTGAATGACACAGTTGATGTTTAAAAGAAGATGCATCAGGTTCTTTCCAGAGTACGACAGCGATTTATTAATGATAAAAGCTAACACAACTCCGTCTACAGATAGCTAACGTTAGCTAGCTGAGAAGGTAATTATCTTATCTGTGCGAGTCATCCACGAATCCAACGTTCCTTCTCTTAAATGCTCGCACATTACTGACGTGCTCCTGTGATTAACAAGCTCCTCTTCCTCTCAGGCGATCCTTTGAGGGTGAACTGCTCCCAGGTTTTCAGGATGTGATGGTGTTGCATCATCCGCTGCTATGTTTTGTTTACCTGTCACTTTCCCGTCGCTGGTTTGCATGTGTAACTCTTTAGCAGAGATAATAAGGATGTGAGATGGTTCACCACCTAATGCTGTCATCGATGTTTGACGACAACGTCCACTAATCGTTGCACCCCTGGTCTCTGAGTTTCTTTGCATTGACTTAAATGAACGAGGATCTTCTGTCTGAACACTGTCTGATGAGCTCTCTATGGTTCCTTATATTTCCTTTCCAGTCTTTCAGGCTCAAAAACACAAAATGTACGGATGTATTTTTGTTCAGATAAAAAATATGAGCCTTAAATTTGCCATATTTCCTCGTGTCCCCTCAGACACACAGTCCCTGCCTCTCAGTGGCTCATCTTGTTTCCTGTTCAGGTACTGGCGCTACAACGAGGACATGAGGAAGATGGACCCTGGCTACCCGAAGCCCATCACGGTGTGGAGAGGAGTGCCGGACTCGCCGCAGGGCGCCTTCGTGGACAAAGCCAACGGTACGTTTTGTCCTTATCCTCTGAGCTGTTCATGAGCCAGCAGCTCCTTTCAAACAGGAAGTAGAGACTGAAACGTGCCCCAGTTATTACAGTGAGGGGGGGCTGACATACAGGCAGCGTCAGAGGACACGCACTGACAGTGTGTGTGCGCGCAGATAATGAAGGATGAAAACAGGTCTGATTTTATAGAAATGTGTTTCTGAATCTCTCTGCTCTCTGAGACACACCAGACCACCGCTGGGTCCTCGCTCCTCTTACAGCCAGCTGGCCCTCACTGAGGCTGGGGGGGCGGGGTGTAGACTCCTCAGAGAGCTCACCTATTGGACAGTCAGGGTCAGTCTCTTCCTATTGGTTGTATCAGTCTGGTGTTGGCATCAGACGGTTGGAAAAATCAGAGCAGGTGGTGCTGAACACTAAGACCATCTGTGAGGGTCTGCTGCCAAATCTGAGGGGGGCGGAGCCACCGGAGGACAGGTGGAGCAGGAAGGGGGGGTGATATCATGGGGGAGGTGGGGGCTGATGGTGTTTGTGTGCATCACATGAATCTCTGCTCGTATGTGTGTCAGTTTGTATCACAGAGTGTGTGTGAAGTGGCACGCTCAGAACATTGACCCACATAATCACTGTGTGTGTGTGTGTGTGTGTGTGTGTTACAGAGCATGGGGGCCTCAGGGTGATGATGATCTGGCTCTAACCCTCCGCAGCTCCTCCTGTCTCATGCTAATGTGCTGCATGTTTGTGTCTTTAAGGACGCTCAGTTTGTGTTCAATAAAAGATGCTTTTAGTCGATCAAACTCTGTGACAACATGACTCTGTGACAACATGACACTGTGACAACATGACTCTCTGATCTGACTCTGTGACAACATGACTCTGTGACAACATGACACTGTGATAACATGACTCTGTGACAACATGACTCTGTGACAACATGACTCTGTGATAACATGACACTGTGATAACATGACTCTGTGACAACATGACTCTGTGACAACATGACACTGTGACAACATGACTCTGTGACAACATGACTCTCTGATCTGACTCTGTGACAACATGACTCTGTGACAACATGACACTGTGATAACATGACTCTGTGACAACATGACTCTGTGACAACATGACTCTCTGATAACATGACTCTGTGACAACATGACTCTGTGACAACATGACTCTCTGATCTGACTCGGTGACAACATGACTCTGTGACAACATGACTCTGTGACAACATGACACTGTGATAACATGACTCTGTGACAACATGACTCTGTGACAACATGACTGTGTGAAAACATGACGCTGTGATAACATGACTCTGTGAAAACATGACTCTGTGACAACATGACTCTGTGACAACATGACTCTGTGACAACATGACGCTGTGATAACATGACTCTGTGAAAACATGACTCTGTGACAACATGACTCTGTGACAACATGACTCTGTGATAACATGACGCTGTGATAACATGACTGTGTGATAACATGACTCTGTGATAACATGACTCTGACAACATGACTCTGTGATAACATGACTCTGTGACAACATGACTCTGTGACAACATGACGCTGTGATAACATGACTCTGTGAAAACATGACTCTGTGACAACATGACTCTGTGACAACATGACTGTGATAACATGACGCTGTGATAACATGACTGTGTGATAACATGACTCTGTGATAACATGACTCTGACAACATGACTCTGACAACATGACTCTGTGATAACATGACTCTGTGACAACATGACTCTGTGATAACGTGACTCTGTGACAACATGACTCTGTGATAACATAACACTGTGACAACATGACTCTGTGATAACATGACTCTGACAACATGACTCTGTGATAACATGACTCTGTGATAACATGACTGTGATAACATGACTCTGTGACAACATGACTCTGTGATAACATGACTCAGTGATAACATGACTCTCTGATAACATGCCTCTGTAATAACATGACTCTGTGACAACATGACTGTGACAACATAACTCTGTGATAACATGACTGTGACAACATGACTCTGTGATAACATGACTGTGACAACATGACTCTGTGATAACATGACTGTGATAACATGACTCTGACAACGTGACACTGTGACAACATGACTCTGTGACAACATGACTCTGTGATAACATGAGTCTCTGATCCGAGTCTGTGATAACATGACTCTGTGACAACATGACTCTGTGACAACATGAGTCTCTGATCCGACTCTGTGATAACATGAGTCTGTGAAAACATGACTCTGTGACAACATGACTCTGATAACATGAGTCTCTGATCCGAGTCTGTGATAACATGACTCTGTGACAACATGACTCTGTGACAACATGAGTCTCTGATCCGACTCTGTGATAACATGAGTCTGTGAAAACATGACACTCTGACAACATGACTCTGTGATAACATGACTCTCTGATAACATAACACTGTGATAACATGACTGACAACATGACTGTGACAACATGACTCTGTGATAACATGACTGTGACAACATGACTCTGACAACATGACTCTGTGATAACATGACTGTGATAACATGACTCTCTGATAACATGACTCTGTGACAACATGACTCTGACAACATGACTCTGTGATAACATGACTGTGATAACATGACTCTGTGACAACATGACTCTGTGATAACATGACTCAGTGATAACATGACTCTCTGATAACATGACTCTGTGACAACATGACTCTGACAACATGACTCTGTGATAACATGACTCTGACAACATGACTCTGTGATAACATGACTCTGACAACATGACTCTGTGATAACATGTCTCAGTGATAACATGACTCTGACAACATGACTCTGTGACAACATGACTCTGACAACATAACACTGTGATAACATGACTCTGACAACATGACTCTGTGATAACATGACTCAGTGATAACATGACTCTGTGATAACATGACTCTGACAACATGACTCTGTGATAACATGACTCAGTGATAACATGACTCTGACAACATGACTCTGTGATAACATGACTCTGACAACATGACTCTGTGATAACATGACTCTGACAACATGACTCTGTGATAACATGACTCAGTGATAACATGACTCTGACAACATGACTCTGTGATAACATGACTCTGACAACATGACTCTGTGATAACATGACTCTGACAACATGACTCTGTGATAACATGACTCAGTGATAACATGACTCTGACAACATGACTCAGTGATAACATGACTCTGACAACATAACACTGTGATAACATGACTCTGATAACATAACACTGTGATAACATGACTCTCTGATAACATGACTCTGTGACAACATGACTCTGTGATAACATGACTCTGTGATAACATAACACTGTGATAACATGACTGTGACAACATGACTGTGACAACAGAACTCTGTGATAACATGACTCTGTGACAACATGACTCTGACAACATGACTCTGTGATAACATGACTCAGTGATAACATGACTCTCTGATAACATGACTCTGTGACAACATGACTCTGACAACATGACTCTGTGATAACATGACTCTGACAACATGACTCTGTGATAACATGACTCTGACAACATGACTCTGTGATAACATGACTCTGTGATAACATGACTGTGATAACATGACTCTGTGACAACATGACTCTGTGATAACATGACTCAGTGATAACATGACTCTCTGATAACATGCCTCTGTAATAACATGACTCTGTGACAACATGACTGTGACAACATAACTCTGTGATAACATGACTGTGACAACATGACTCTGTGATAACATGACTGTGACAACATGACTCTGTGATAACATGACTGTGATAACATGACTCTGACAACGTGACACTGTGACAACATGACTCTGTGACAACATGACTCTGTGATAACATGAGTCTCTGATCCGAGTCTGTGATAACATGACTCTGTGACAACATGACTCTGTGACAACATGAGTCTCTGATCCGACTCTGTGATAACATGAGTCTGTGAAAACATGACTCTGTGACAACATGACTCTGTGATAACATGAGTCTCTGATCCGAGTCTGTGATAACATGACTCTGTGACAACATGACTCTGTGACAACATGAGTCTCTGATCCGACTCTGTGATAACATGAGTCTGTGAAAACATGACACTCTGACAACATGACTCTGTGATAACATGACTCTCTGATAACATAACACTGTGATAACATGACTGACAACATGACTGTGACAACATGACTCTGTGATAACATGACTGTGACAACATGACTGTGACAACATAACTCTGTGATAATATGACTGTGACAACATGACTCTGTGATAACATGACTGTGACATGACTGTGACAACATAACTCTGTGATAACATGACTGTGATAACATGACTCTGACAACGTGACACTGTGACAACATGACTCTCTGACAACATGACTCTGTGATAACATGAGTCTCTGATCCGACTCTGTGATAACATGACTCTGTGACAACATGACTCTGTGATAACATAACTCTCTGACAACATAACACTGTGATAACATGACTGACAACATGACTGTGACAACATGACTCTGTGATAACATGACTGTGACAACATAACTCTGTGATAATATGACTGTGACAACATGACTCTGTGATAACATGACTGTGACAACATGACTGTGACAACATAACTCTATGATAACATGACTCTGTGATAACATGAGTCTCTGATCCGACTCTGTGATAACATGACTCTGTGACAACATGACTCTGTGATAACATAACTCTCTGACAACATAACACTGTGATAACATGACTGACAACATGACTGTGACAACATGACTCTGTGATAACATGACTGTGACAACATGACTGTGACAACATAACTCTGTGATAATATGACTGTGACAACATGACTCTGTGATAACATGACTGTGACAACATGACTGTGACAACATAACTCTATGATAACATGAGTCTCTGATCCGACTCTGTGATAACATGACTCTGTGACAACATGACTCTGTGATAACATGACTGTGACAACATGACTGTGACAACATAACTCTGTGATAACATGACTCAGTGATAACATGACTCTGACAACATGACTCAGTGATAACATGACTCTGACAACATAACACTGTGATAACATGACTCTGATAACATAACACTGTGATAACATGACTCTCTGATAACATGACTCTGTGACAACATGACTCTGTGATAACATGACTCTGTGATAACATAACACTGTGATAACATGACTGTGACAACATGACTGTGACAACAGAACTCTGTGATAACATGACTCTGTGACAACATGACTCTGACAACATGACTCTGTGATAACATGACTCAGTGATAACATGACTCTCTGATAACATGACTCTGTGACAACATGACTCTGACAACATGACTCTGTGATAACATGACTCTGACAACATGACTCTGTGATAACATGACTCTGACAACATGACTCTGTGATAACATGACTCTGTGATAACATGACTGTGATAACATGACTCTGTGACAACATGACTCTGTGATAACATGACTCAGTGATAACATGACTCTCTGATAACATGCCTCTGTAATAACATGACTCTGTGACAACATGACTGTGACAACATAACTCTGTGATAACATGACTGTGACAACATGACTCTGTGATAACATGACTGTGACAACATGACTCTGTGATAACATGACTGTGATAACATGACTCTGACAACGTGACACTGTGACAACATGACTCTGTGACAACATGACTCTGTGATAACATGATTCTCTGATCCGAGTCTGTGATAACATGACTCTGTGACAACATGACTCTGTGACAACATGAGTCTCTGATCCGACTCTGTGATAACATGAGTCTGTGAAAACATGACTCTGTGACAACATGACTCTGTGATAACATGAGTCTCTGATCCGAGTCTGTGATAACATGACTCTGTGACAACATGACTCTGTGACAACATGAGTCTCTGATCCGACTCTGTGATAACATGAGTCTGTGAAAACATGACACTCTGACAACATGACTCTGTGATAACATGACTCTCTGATAACATAACACTGTGACAACATGACTCTGTGATAACATGACTGTGACAACATGACTGTGACAACATAACTCTGTGATAATATGACTGTGACAACATGACTCTGTGATAACATGACTGTGACAACATGACTGTGACAACATAACTCTGTGATAACATGACTGTGATAACATGACTCTGACAACGTGACACTGTGACAACATGACTCTCTGACAACATGACTCTGTGATAACATGAGTCTCTGATCCGACTCTGTGATAACATGACTCTGTGACAACATGACTCTGTGATAACATAACTCTCTGACAACATAACACTGTGATAACATGACTGACAACATGACTGTGACAACATGACTCTGTGATAACATGACTGTGACAACATAACTCTGTGATAATATGACTGTGACAACATGACTCTGTGATAACATGACTGTGACAACATGACTGTGACAACATAACTCTATGATAACATGAGTCTCTGATCCGACTCTGTGATAACATGACTCTGTGACAACATGACTCTGTGATAACATGACTGTGACAACATGACTGTGACAACATAACACTGTGATAACATGACTCAGTGATAACATGACTCTGACAACATGACTCAGTGATAACATGACTCTGACAACATAACACTGTGATAACATGACTCTGATAACATAACACTGTGATAACATGACTCTCTGATAACATGACTCTGTGACAACATGACTCTGTGATAACATGACTCTGTGATAACATAACACTGTGATAACATGACCGTGACAACATGACTGTGACAACAGAACTCTGTGATAACATGACTCTGTGACAACATGACTCTGACAACATGACTCTGTGATAACATGACTCAGTGATAACATGACTCTCTGATAACATGACTCTGTGACAACATGACTCTGACAACATGACTCTGTGATAACATGACTCTGACAACATGACTCTGTGATAACATGACTCTGACAACATGACTCTGTGATAACATGACTCTGTGATAACATGACTGTGATAACATGACTCTGTGACAACATGACTCTGTGATAACATGACTCAGTGATAACATGACTCTCTGATAACATGCCTCTGTAATAACATGACTCTGTGACAACATGACTGTGACAACATAACTCTGTGATAACATGACTGTGACAACATGACTCTGTGATAACATGACTGTGACAACATGACTCTGTGATAACATGACTGTGATAACATGACTCTGACAACGTGACACTGTGACAACATGACTCTGTGACAACATGACTCTGTGATAACATGAGTCTCTAATCCGAGTCTGTGATAACATGACTCTGTGACAACATGACTCTGTGACAACATGACTCTGTGACAACATGAGTCTCTGATCCGACTCTGTGATAACATGAGTCTGTGAAAACATGACTCTGTGACAACATGACTCTGTGATAACATGAGTCTCTGATCCGAGTCTGTGATAACATGACTCTGTGACAACATGACTCTGTGACAACATGAGTCTCTGATCCGACTCTGTGATAACATGAGTCTGTGAAAACATGACACTCTGACAACATGACTCTGTGATAACATGACTCTCTGATAACATAACACTGTGACAACATGACTCTGTGATAACATGACTGTGACAACATGACTGTGACAACATAACTCTGTGATAATATGACTGTGACAACATGACTCTGTGATAACATGACTGTGACAACATGACTGTGACAACATAACTCTGTGATAACATGACTGTGATAACATGACTCTGACAACGTGACACTGTGACAACATGACTCTCTGACAACATGACTCTGTGATAACATGAGTCTCTGATCCGACTCTGTGATAACATGACTCTGTGACAACATGACTCTGTGATAACATAACTCTCTGACAACATAACACTGTGATAACATGACTGACAACATGACTGTGACAACATGACTCTGTGATAACATGACTGTGACAACATAACTCTGTGATAATATGACTGTGACAACATGACTCTGTGATAACATGACTGACAACATGACTGTGACAACATGACTCTGTGATAACATGACTGTGACAACATAACTCTGTGATAATATGACTGTGACAACATGACTCTGTGATAACATGACTGTGACAACATGACTGTGACAACATAACTCTATGATAACATGACTCTGTGATAACATGAGTCTCTGATCCGACTCTGTGATAACATGACTCTGTGACAACATGACTCTGTGATAACATAACTCTCTGACAACATAACACTGTGATAACATGACTGACAACATGACTGTGACAACATGACTCTGTGATAACATGACTGTGACAACATGACTGTGACAACATAACTCTGTGATAACATGACTCAGTGATAACATGACTCTGACAACATGACTCAGTGATAACATGACTCTGACAACATAACACTGTGATAACATGACTCTGATAACATAACACTGTGATAACATGACTCTCTGATAACATGACTCTGTGACAACATGACTCTGTGATAACATGACTCTGTAATAACATAACACTGTGATAACATGACTGTGACAACATAACTCTGTGATAACATGACTGTGACAACATGACTGTGACAACATAACTCTGTGATAACATGACTCAGTGATAACATGACTCTGACAACATGACTCAGTGATAACATGACTCTGACAACATAACACTGTGATAACATGACTCTGATAACATAACACTGTGATAACATGACTCTCTGATAACATGACTCTGTGACAACATGACTCTGTGATAACATGACTCTGTGATAACATAACACTGTGATAACATGACTGTGACAACATGACTGTGACAACAGAACTCTGTGATAACATGACTCTGTGACAACATGACTCTGACAACATGACTCTGTGATAACATGACTCAGTGATAACATGACTCTCTGATAACATGACTCTGTGACAACATGACTCTGACAACATGACTCTGTGATAACATGACTCTGTGATGACTGTTTTTATAAAAACCATCATACTAACAGTCGTCTGTTACCCCCTTAGGTTTCACGTATTTCTACAAGGGGCGGGAGTACTGGAAGTTCAACAACCAGTTCCTGCGGGTGGAGCCTGGCTACCCACGCTCTATCCTCAAAGACTTCATGGGCTGTGACCTGATCCCCATTGACCCCGCCCGGCCCCCGGTGGATGACGGCACGTCGGAGGTGGTGATTGAGCTGGAGGATGAGGCAAGCACGGTGAAGGCGGTGGCCATCGTGGTCCCGTGCGTGCTGGCTCTGTGCCTGCTGCTGCTCATCTACACCGTGGTGCAGTTCAAGAGGAAGGGCACGCCGCGCCACATACTGTACTGCAAACGCTCCATGCAGGAGTGGGTCTGAGGCACGGGGGGGCACCCCACCCTCACAGAGGAGGACAAGGACTCTGGACAAACAGCCTCCTCCTTCAAGATGACCTGCAGCCTGTCTGCGGCCCCCCAGGACCTAAAGATGATTCTGCTGACCCCACAGCCTTTTTAACAAACATGGGGGGCAGAGAGACACAAACGGGTGAGGGGGTGGGGGGCGTAACTTTGTATCTCAGAAACTGGACTTCCTGCCCCCCCTCCTCTTTTTCCTCTTAATCAGGAGGAGGACCTTCAGGGGGGAGTGACCCCCCCACAGACACTGCATCCTCATCTGTCATATCAGGTTGTTGATAAACAGCAGTTTTCTATTGTCTGATCTCAGTGCCCCCCCCCCCCTTCATTAAGGATAAACAGGATTAGTCACATGACCATCGTCTCTCTGTTCTTTTGAAGTGTTCAGTTTGAGAGGAGGTCCTCACCGCTCCCTTTAACACGAGGAAGAGACCAAACCAAATAAACCTTTTCTCTCCAAAGAGGATCACTTTGTTCTTTTATGATTTTTATTCTTTTATTCTTTGTTTTTATTCCCTCCCTCCTTCCTGCTCGGAGAGGCGGAGCTCTGACTGTTGTGGCAGTCTGTCTGAGACACAGGGGCCAAATGATTCTGCAATATTTTAACTCGCCTTAATTATTCGTCATAAATCATGTTTTTATTTGTATACAGCTTTGTTTGTTTGTTTGTTTGTAAAAGAAGCTCTTTGAAGCTTTTTGTGATTGTTTTTTTCTGAATTTTACTACATTACCCAGAATCCTCAGCACTGGCTTGCTGAGAGTCTGGGAAGAGTTAGCGCCTGTCCTGACAGTGATGTGTGTGTTTGAAGAAGGTTCTGGATCAAAGCCACTACGTGTGCGTTCATGTTACGATGTCATGTTGTGTTATTGTCTGTCCGCGGCCCATAATCCTTCAGTCTGTGTTTCTGTGAATGGACAGAACGTTTTCTTAAAGTCCTGTTGACTGCCTTTGTTTGAGATGGCCTACGTTTCCCAGAATGCTCTTTGTGTCCTGACTGAGGACCACAGAGAGAAGTCCAGATCAGTGCCTGTGTCAACGTGCATGCAAGCATTTACTGAACATCAGCCGCCTCTGCTCAGAGCGGCTGTGGAGGTTTTCTCTAAAATACTGTTTGCATTCATTTTCTACATTTAACTGTAACCCCCCCCACCACCACCACCACCACCACCCCAAGCCCCGCCCCCTTTACCTTCAGGTACAGAGAAACTTTAAAAGGTTCAGGTGGAACATGTGGGAAGTCTGGCAGTCGCTGTGACGGCAAGCAGTCTCTGAATGTGTGTCTGTTGTCATGACAACATCCTGTTTCTTCTTCTTTTCCTGTTTTCTGGTCAAAACAAACTAAATGACGTCTCATGACTTCTCTGTGTAAGACTTTGGGACAGCAGGTGTCCTCAGAATGAATAAATGGATCGTTATGATTAACAGCCGCTTCCTGCTCTCTTCTTTAACATGCATGAATGGGTTAACAGACCTGTGGACATGAATGGGTTAACAGACCTGTGGACATTATCTCTGTCTTCATAGAGAGACTTAACGTGACATCAGTTGGGTTTGTACCCTGACCCTCGGCTATGCTCAGTGTGTGTCCAGAGTAAACAGCAGACACAACACGAGGACACTGAGACTACAGTGAGCTCCACACTGAGACCACAGGGAGCTCCACAGTGAGCTCCACACTGAGACCCACACTGAGCTCCACACTGAGACCCACACTGAGCTCCACAGTGAGCTCCACACTGAGCTCCACACTGAGACCCACACTGAGCTCCAGAGATAAACACGCTTAATAAATAACTCCACTAGAAACTTGTTGACCTGAGAGCTCAGCTGTCCTCTGGTTGTGATCGGCTGTAGTTTTGGATTACGTAATAAAAATCAGTGTGGACGTTTGATCCCAGCCGTGCAGCTAGCCTCTCTGGGACACGTCGGACGACAGTCACTGTGAGAGAGAAGTGAACTGACTGTGTGTGTGTGTGTGTGTGTGTGTGTGTGTGTGGGAGTGTGTGCTGAAACTGATTGGTGCTCACTGCAGTTCAGCTTGTGTTCAGTGGTGAAATGACCGCTCTGCTTTTAGCAACAGGCAGTCCTCAGCTATGTTTAGTTTGGTTACTTATTGTCTGCTCTGTCTCCATCCTGTAAATACAGACTGAGTGTGTGTGTGCGTGTGTGTGTGTGTGTGCGTGTGTGCGTGCGTGCGTGCGTGCGTGCGTGCGTGCGTGCGTGTGTGTGTGTGTGTGTGTGTGTGTGTGTGCGTGTGTGTGTGTGTGCGTTTGTGTGTGTGTGTGTGTGTGTGTGTGCGTGTGTGTGTGTGTGCGTTTGTGCGTGTGTGTGTGTGTGCGTTTGTGTGTGTGTGTGTGTGTGTGTGCGTGTGTGTGTGTGTGTTGTGCACCCTGCAGCAGTGAAACAGTTCACAGTTATAAAGTCTTTCTTTCGTATATTTTACCTGTTTAAGTGCTTTACCTGTCACTGTGTCACAATCTGTCTGCATCTGGATCCTGTGCATGCTCACTGGACTGTGCGTGTGTGTGCGTGTGTGTGCGTGTGTGTGCGTGTGTGTGTGTGTTTCTTAAGACATGTCTGATCTCTACTGGAGCCTAGACAAACCCTGTAGGCCGTACAGCGCTCCTCTGAGACTGGCAGCATTAAACATCAGTGCTTCGCTGACCCACACTGGCCAGGCTTGTTTTTTCCATGGTACTATATTTGTCAGCCCCCCCCTCTGCTGCTGTCATGGGGTCAGACTGAGTGATTACAACAGTAGCAGTAGTAATACATTCTCATTTAGACCTCACAGTGCCCTGCTTAATGGCCCTCTCAGGTTAAGGACCATATATCCTGACAGAGGATGCAGCACAGTGAAGCAGCTGAAGGTCAGCAGAGGTCAAGCTGTTTCTTTGGCCCTGATCAGAGAGGTTAAAACACATAACGGAGACTCACAGAGATCAGTGGGCGTTAATGTTGCTGTCTTTAACAGCTGGGAGGATGCTAGATCATCTCGGCTTAGAGACTGTAGCATCACTGCAGACGTCTTCTACTCGCACAGAAACAAACTGGGAGCATAGAACCACAGAAAGTAGAAGCACAGACACTAACGTCCTGTTGCACACGTTTGGAGCACAAGTTAAATGTGTGCTTTGGGTCGAGGAAGACGCTCCACCCGCCGATACAATGAGAGGAGGAGGAGACGTCCTTCTGTATGCAGTTACTCCGCCCTGGATGACTGAGAGCCTTCACAGACAGTCTGAGTTACAGACGATCGACAGGCTGGTCTCACAGTGTGAAACAGACACACTGTGCCTGCAGTCTCCAGGTCCTCACACTCACAGTTTGATCATGTCAGCCTTACATGTGGCTCCTCCCACATCCATCAGAAACCCCCCTTACTCCTTCAGAGAGGAGCATGATTTCTGCTTCTCATTGTAGAGAAACAGAATATTTGCTGTCACTGTGAATTGATTGATGAAGACATGTTTAATCTCCCTCAGGTCCATTCAGAGCCACAGAGCCTCTCTCCTCTCCCTGCACAGACATCATCATGGTCCTCTGTGAGGACGGAGGAGGACACACCACAGTCTGGGACTCCATGCAGAACATCACCTCTACCTCCACACAAAGACAGACCTTCTGTGTGTCTGCTGAACGAGCCGCTCGGACCGGCTCACGATCTGTTTCCACTTTGTCTCATTTCCATCATTGGTTCCAAATGGTTTTCTGTGGCTGAGATCTGCTGCCAATAACATCTACATGCATATGAAAACATGCTCAGGCCATACTGTACATTCCAGACACTCAGAGGAGACACATTATGCTGTGTTACCGTCTGTCTGTAGGAACAGGGTCAGGGTCTGTGTTTAGGTTTCCCTGCATGTTTTACTCAGACTGTCTCTGTAAGCCTCAGTGTTTCAGGCCTGATGCATGTCGACACACAGGACAAGATATTTCACACTAAACAGACCTAAATGAAAAAACAGGAATCTAACCGACATGAGGGGAACACCGGGGTCAACATCGGCACGGCATGAGAGTCACTGAAGGAGCTTCGTTTGATTCTCAGAATCAGAATCAGCTTTGTTGGCCAGGTCTGCGCACAGACAATCTGACCCCGGTTTAACTTCGCTAGATGTACAAACAAATAAACTCAAAATACTGAGAATGAACCAAAAGCAGGTAACTCCTCCAGACTTACTGAATTAAGCTGTCAGCTAATGTTTTGAAGCGACCAACATCAGGTGGCCTTAAAATCTGTGTGACCTAAACTCACAGAAGATCACACCATCTGAAACTGAGCTCAAGGTTAAGATGCTTCAGGAAAACCTGCTTTGACCTCATGTTCACCTTATCTTAACCACATGGTGTGTGTGTGTGTGTGTGTGTGTGTGTGTGTGTGTGTGTGTGTGTGTGTGTGTGTGTGTGTGTGTTTGGGTGTTTACTAAGGGCTTTAGTCCTCCCGTCACACAGAAGCAGGTTTCCACCACACTGAGGTTGTCTGTCATACTCTCTGATGTGTGTCAGGGATATAACCTGTAGCTGTGTAACCATGAGGGCATAGCGGGCGGTCAGGCGGCTGTCGGTGTGTTTCTTGGTTTGTTCACTCACAACTAAAAACAGCTGATAAAAGAGCAAAGAATGGATCGAACTAAAGATTAGCTAACTAACTTACAGTGCTTGATTCACATTCTTTACTTTCACTAATTGTAAACAATAAAGCGTACATGTCTTGTGTTTGTAAGTGCTGGGACTTACATTAGCTAGCTAGCTACAGTAGATAGCACCTGCTAGCTACAAATTCCAGGCTAGAAAAGTGAAGCCTGTGTGTCTTCACTTACTCAGTCTGACATCAACAACTGTTTGTTTCAAAGATTACTATGAATGTAAGAGAGAGCTGTGATCTGACAATCACATACACCACTGAGCTCTGTTGTTCTGTTTACAGCTTTGTGTCGGAGTAAAATGAACTTTAGTTTTATTGGAAATAATTCAGAATCAAATCTTCTCATTGATGATTTGATCTGCAGAAAATGTCGACTGGTTAAGAAACCAAAAGATGTTTTCAGAGCTCATATAATGCAAAGAAAACAAGTTCATGTTCATGTTGAAGCAACAGAATACTAATGTTTGAACTGAGGGAGAGTTCAAAGATCAGCGTTTGGTGGAATAACCTGGTTTTTAATGCCAGCGTTCATGCCTCTCTGCATGCGCTCCACCGGTCTATCTCAGAGGTCTGCTGGGTGACGTTGGGCCGCTCTTGGAGCAGCTCTGCTTTGTTTGATGGCTTGTGACCGTCCACCTTCCTCTGGATCACATTCAGGAGGTTTTAATGGCGTCAGATCTGGACAGGGCGGCCGTGACATGAAGAGAGAGAAGCTGATCTTAACTTTTTCCAGAGCTGTATGTGTGGGCGCTGGAAAGCATGACAAACCAGGTCAAGGTCAATTTGTCTGGAGCAAGTTCATGTATTTTGATTGATGATGCATGTGTTTTTTCTCCACAGCTCTGGTATGCAGGTATGCAGGTATGCAGGTAACATTTCCTGTCACCACACCTGTCAGCTGAGGACTGTGTGCAGAAGGTCAGGACTGCGTTAGCTGTAGCCTCTGCAGCAGATATCATCTCTGCTGCTCTGCAGTCCCAGCTGACCTATCGTCCATGTCTCTCCCTCCTCCGTCCTCTGTGTCTCTGCAGGACTCTCATTAGAGAAGCAAACAGTTTCTCCACGCTGACGCTCACACAGACAGGAAGTAATGATCCGTGGGGTGCAGGTAAAATTAGCTCCATTAATCATTGCATTGATTGGTCAGCAGCAGAGAGCTCTGCCCCCTGCCTGACTCTCTCTCTGGGATCTCTAACTATAACTGATATGTTTGGACTGAGGAGGAAAAGTCTCAGTGTTTGTGTTTCTCAGGCTGTGGAGGAACAGTCGATACCCGTCTGCTGCTACATGAAGAAGAATGGAGCCTGGAAACGTCCTCCATCCTGAGCTCACTCACAGAAGTCACACTGGGATTTACTCTGCATCACCTCCTCTGTCCTCTCTCCTCCTGATGGATTCATGCGGGTCTCTCTGCTCAGACATTAGGACCTGTTTTCATCTTCAGCATCATGATTTCAGAGTGAGACAGCTTCTCTCTGATTGAAATCCACCTTTCACAGAGCTGTCTGAGAAGACGAGAGGCAGCGGCAAGCATGTGCAAACCACTCTACCTGGTGTGCGTATGCGTCACTCACTGCGGCTCGCTACCTCTCTACTGCTTAGCTTACTGATCATCATCAATATCATCAATATCATGAAGGTCAGAGGCGTTCATAAAGAACTGGGTCTTTAGCTTCTTCTTAAAGGTGAAAGGGACCCTGCGGACCGAATGGAGTTTGGTAGCTCGTTCAACCACCAGTTAGAGACTTGCCTGTTGTGATGGGAGCACCAGGCGCCTTTCATTGGCAGAGCGTAGTGGGCGGGACGGAGTGTATACCTGGATGAGGGCGTTCAGGTAAGCAGGAGACGTTTCTGTTGCTGTTTTGTAGGCAAGCAACAGGGTTTGAATTTGATGCGAGCAGCGACTGGGAGCCAATGGAGGGATATGAGCGGTGGAGGGATATGAACAGTGGAGGGATATGAACAGTGGAGTGACGTGCCGTTTTGGGTTGATTGAGTCGCACTGCTGCGTTCTGGATCATCTGCAGAGGTTTGAATGTGCATGCTGGAAGGCCAGCTCGGAGGAGTCAATGTGTGATATTATGAAAGCCTGTACCAGCAGGTGTGTTGCATGCTCTGACAGGTAGGGTCTGATCTTCCTGATGTTGTACAGGGTAAATCGACATGGCCGAGCAATCGAGGCCACATGAACCTTAAAGGTTAGCTGGTCGTCATCATGACGCCCAGGTTCCGGGCAGACTCAGTGGGTATGAGTTCAGTTTGTCCGAGCTGGATGTTGATCTGTGGTTGCATAGAGGGACTGGCTGGGATGACAAGGAGCTCAGTCTTGGATAGGTTGAGCTGAAGGTGGCGTTCTTTCATCCATTTAGAGATATCGGCAAGGCAGGACGAGATATGTGCCGAGGCTGTAGTGTCGTCTGGTGGGAATGACAGGAAGAGCTGGGTATCGTCCGCATAGCAATGGTATGAGAAACCATGGGAGCAGATGATCGCACCAAGTGAGGTGGTATATATTGAGACAAGAAGGGGGTCAAGCACTGACCCTTGAGGCACCCCTGTGGATAAGCTGTGGGGTTTGGATACTTCTCCTTTCCAAGATACTCTAACAGATCTCCCTGAGAGGTCGGACATGAACCAGAGGAGGGCAGATCCTGAGATACCAAGCTCAGAGAGAGAAGAGAGGAGGGTTTGGTGGTTCACTGTGTCAAAGCCGGCTGACAGATCTAGCAGCAAAGGAGCTGAGGACTGTCCAGCAGCTTTAGCCAGACGCAATGATTCTGTTAGCGACTGTAGTGCTGTTTGGTGGAGTGGCCCCGCTTAAAGCCAGACTGATCTGGGTCCAACAGATTGTTTTAATGTAAACCTTGAAGGTCAGACTAACTAAGAGTCATTTTTCTAACATATCTGTTGATTTGTTAATCTGTGGTTTAGGGTTATATCAGTGACTTATGGGTTATATGTCGACAGGGTTGCTGGGTATAGGCCGATGTTCCGATACCCTGGAAAATCTCCCTCTTCTTCATATCCTAATGTTGGCAGGGGTGTGTTAAACAAGCTGCCTCTTTAGCAGCTACATACTTTAGTTTCTGTCTGCAGGATTTCATGGCCTTCATCGAGGACAGTCAGCAGCCGAGGGGCCTCATAAAAACTGGACTAAACAAGATCAAATCCAGATAATCTCAGTTGTGCTGATGTTCACTACAATATCACCTCCAGTTTTTATATTGCTTTTATTAAACAGTTAGTTTCAACCAAGCAATCTGATTGGATAAGAGGCATCCATGAGTGTTCCGACAGAGAACAACATCACCTTTACAGAAGCTGTTTAGATTGCTCAGATTCTGTCTGTAGACTTTAAGGAAGACGACTGATGAGAGAACATTGGAGTATAAATATGAGTTTATTGGTCCTGCTCTGACTCCACTGCTTCCTGTGACGGTGGGAATGTTTTATCAGCAGGAGACGAGGATCAAATCTCTTCATGTTGAACATTTCTGAAGACCTCAGCAACAAATCTGCTAAATCAACAGAGTCCAGACGTTCTGCCATTTTCTGTGTCTGTGATTATTTTCAGTGAGTGGAAACTCGGGCTCAGGAAGTGTTACGCATTTCAAACAGCTCAGAGCGGCCGGCTGCTCGGCTGCTTGTTTGCTTTCCCTCGCTGGGTCTCGATGTGGAGATAACGTCTGCTCAGGACTTTACTCTGGAGCTGCAGCCACGATGGACCCTGCTCTGTTTCCTGTGCTCAGCAGAATGTTACTCAGGCAATTATGATTAGATCTTTATTAGCCTGAGTCAGACACATCTTTAATATCAAGCTGTAAACTACAGTCGGGATCTCTGAGGGAGACGTAGGGACAGGAAGTGAGGGTTAAAACAAGACGACAGAGGACTGTGGGAAACTCAGCAGCTCCAAGAAGCAGACGGCCCTATGTAAATGTGGCCTGTAAGGCTGCAGGATAGAGTGTGTGTGTTAGGGTGTGTGTGTGTGTGTGTGTGTGTGTGTGTTATGTAGCTGCTCTATATGAACACAGAGGATCTGACTCAGTGAAGTTAAGAGTCTCCTGCTGCTCTGCTCACAGGATGTACGGTCAGCAGCCTGAAACATGTCTGTGTGTGTGTGTGTGTGTGTGTGTCTGTGTGGATGTGCTCTATGACTCATGGCTGTCCTGCTGTGACTATCTGTGTGTGTGTGTGTGTGTGTGTGTGTGTGTGTGTTTGGCTTCAGTTCTGGGACACACACACAGCCTGTCCATGGCCTTCAGGCAGTATATGTGTAACATACATGCTCCACAGAGTGTGAATCAGGTCAGCTTACATAAAGAAGGAAAGCTGCAGGCTGTAAAACGTTTCACCAAATATTGTAAAATAAACTGCAGAGACTTCCTTCAGTTCGGTTAACCGATAAACATGCCAGTGGTATGAGAAGTAGTGAGCTCTTCACCGAAGTGTAATTCTGGTGTTTTGACTGATCTCGGGCTCTAAATCTCCGAATGTCTCGAGTAGATGTGTTCATCCTGCAGCAGTGAAACAGGCTGTAATGGCTGCAACATAATCCTTGATGGGTCAAAGGTCGTCCACTAAAAGTTGTTGTTGTTTCCACTGACAGGCTCAGATTGTTATTCTAAGTGTGTGACAACATGACAGAAAGGATCCCTACAGAGATAGACCTTTTTGTTACAGAGGAAGATGATTGTTTTAACCACACACAGACGTTACATCGCTCTCTGCAAACACACCAGACTCCATTCAGAAAAACACTGAACTCTAAACTAAACTCCGGTTACTAGTTCATGCTGAGTTAACCAGAAATCTTTTCAGCAGGATCTCGTATTGTGCTCAGTTAGCAAGCCATGAGAGCTGTTGAATTGGAGGGAACTGCGGCAGCAGCTCAAACCGTTTTGGAGAGCAGTGGAGAGCTTCTGAGCTTCAGAAAAAAAACAAACCCAAAAACAGTGGTGGTCTTCCGGTATTACAGACCTGGCCAGGGGGAGGGGCTTTCACGTAAAGGTGTGAAAACCTAGAGGCTGCTGGGAGTTTGAGTGTTAAGTTCAGCTGCCATTTTGAAGAGTCAGTTTAAAGTCCATAAATGAACACATTCCAATATTGCAGATGCAGTGAATCCCAACATTGTGTTGCATATATTGTGTTGGATGTGAACTAACCACTTGCAACACTAAAGTCACACAACAACAGAAAAGTAAATTTTACCAGAGCTCAGGTGAAAATGTAGAAAAGCTGCATCAGCAATCAGTGAATTCTTACTCTGTCAAATTCTTCTTAAAAATCGTCCCGTATCTGCGAGGCTCTATGATGGACAGGTAGCAGGCAGTACATAGTAGTTGTTTTTGTCGTGATCTCATGTGTTTTTGTTCTTAATGAACATCATACTGGTCATGATTGTGCCCTGAATAAAATGTGTAATAAAATATGAACATGAGGATATTTGAAGCGGATCTTTGCTCTGATGGCTCTCATTAAGTTGTTAAGCTCGTTAAAGCATGTCGTTAGATGGACTCATTGTGATTATACTGATGTTAATGATATGAACCCTTCTGCCTTCTCCTACTCTCTTCTTGTGCTCCACTTGGCTCAACTTTATAAATCAATTTAAGACTTCATGATGGAGTTTTCATTATTAATGAGTCAGAGGCAGCATGATAAAGTGTGGCAGCGTGCCACAGACTCATCTGCAGGGAGAACAGTCTCTCACTGACTCCATGCTGTGTGTTTATCACCTGTACAGGTACAAATATGTGTTACAGTGAGGATCGATATAAATGCTGCTCACAGACTGTGTATTTATAGAAAACTGCTGTGCTAGTGGTGAGCTGCTCTCTGACAGAGGTACTTAGTGAGCCCCCTGTGGGCTCAGACTATCTGTCCTTTAACAGGAAGTCATTACCACACAGGATTAACCACCACAGCACAAACTCCTCTCAGACTCCCAGGAACCACGCTGAAACGCTCGGATTAAAACGCTTTTTTAAAATATGAAACACACATTAACTCTAACTATCAAAAGCTCTGCACAGTTAGAATTTTAACTCTTGAAATGAAAGAAATGAGCTAAACAATAAGTAAGATGTATTTCTAGGGGACATACTCGAATGTATTAATGCACCTCTGACCTCACTTCCTGTTTGATAACTGGATGTATCTCAAACTCTGATGTAATCTCTCCTCTAATCCCACTGAACTCTGACAATTTAACCTCTCAACTTTTTGAGATGATTATGAGATCATGCTTGTTCCTGCGCTGGTGAATTAAAACGTCACTCATGTCATGGACGTGATGGTGTTTGACCATTGACATTTGATAAGTGAATGACTGATTATTAGATCCTAATCTCAGGGTGGTGCCCCGTAATTATTAATTCAGATTAATATTTTTTTCTGAAAATTAAAAATCACCTTTGATCATTAAAATGTACTAATCCGCTCCAACCAGGTCCCAACATGTTGGTGCCCCGTGTGAGGCACGGGGGTTGTGTATGTAGGGGTTAATAAAAAGGGAGAAAGATGCAGGTGAAAAATAAGGAGAGAGAAAAAACAAAGTGGCTCCACACTGCCATGGTGTGATTCAGTAACTGTTCCTCTACAACATGTCTCCTGCAGTTCTCCTCCTGCAGCTCTCTCCGGAGCTTGAGCTCACACTCAGGTGATTTGCAGGGCTTGTTGGGATTTTGGCGTCCTTCTGTGGTTTCCTTTGTTTCAGGCTTTCAGGTATTTTCCATGTAGGCCACTCCTTGTCTGAGCTTCATGGTGAGGTCCCACCAGATACAAATGCACCAACTGATAAAGAAAGGTGGTATTTTTCCACAGTAATGTAGTCAATACAAAAACGATTTAAAATTCATTCTGGGGCGCTTTTGTAGCTTAGTTGGTAGAGCAGGCGCCCCATATACAGAGTCATACATGTCACCCCCCACAAATTCCTTCTGTTCTCCGTATTGTATTTTTCAAGCTACCGTAATTGCCACATTTTGCCAGACTCACCATTTCCATGGTTACCCAGAAGTGAGTTGCTTACTTGTGTATGAAATCACGGGTTCGGAAAACACAGTTTGCAGAGAAAGAAAAACAAGTTTACAGAACTCTGCTTACAGATACAAATTCTGAGTCAAACAAAGTTCACCTTTTGAATGATGTAATATTCCGTAACACCGAGACCCTGACCGATGAGAGTAATAATGCAGCATCTATATTTGCCTTTGCCTCAACGTCTCCTGTTAAACTGTTGCAATAATGTGGAGAATTGTGAAAAATCAGGTCAGTCCTTCACTTGAGTTCTCTCTCTCTCTTATTGCCTCCATGAAAATTAGTTCCATAAAGAAGCTAATTAAAAACTGCAGTAATTCTAACACTGTGGATCTTATCTGTGACGATCACCACTATGCGGCAGAAGCAATTAAAGAAACTGGATGGGCTGAGTTCGCTTTTGTTCCCCCGTCAGTTTAATTAGAGACATGAAAAGTGTAAAAACGAGGATCTGAATAACGTTCAGCAGCACGAAGGCGGTCTGAGAGAAACGCCTTGTCTTTGTCCCTTATTTTAAACACTTCAAATGGGTCTGTGCTGAAAACATACGGTAAAATCTGTCCTGATAGACTGAATATAAAACATGTTCATCACTGCAGGCTGGGAGTGAACATCAGCTGTCTTAAATTTTAAACTTTATTTCTTCCTCCTGATGCACTTTAATTACCGCAGTCATGTCCCCAGTAAAGAAATAGACAACTTATAACTTCATCTATATTGTAATATTTAACATTAGATTATGTACATGTATACATTATCATCTTAAAAAATATTGGGGCCTTTAGTAACCTGCAGAAAGGACCAGGCCTGTATTTGTAATTCTCCTGTTCACATTCTCGGCCTCGTTTGATTGGCTCCTGTTTGCCTTGTTAAACTTACTGCATGTCGTTTGTCCAAAATCAACAAAAAGCCGTCGAGCGTTTCATTGGACAGAGTGCCTTTATTTACCCTCACGAGGCTTCTATTGTGAAACAAGAGCGGTAACGTGTTGTTAAATTCAGCACCATCTGGTGGCACTTGTTAGTCACTACAAAATACAGTTTGGCCTATACCAAGAAATCACTAAGAATAAGCTGATTCAAATGTAGATGAGTTTTAGTTGGGATGCACATGATATAAAAACCGCCCCTAGTTTTCAGGAACACCCCCCTGCCGTTATCACAGCCTGCTTTTATTTGACTGCAGCTGTTATTTAGGGACCGATGGTGTAACGCTCAGCTCCTCCTCTCCGCTGTGCTCTCTGTGTCCCGAGTGTGGACGAGTCACAACTAATATTTGTTCTGTTCTCAGCTTCTTTAATAACTACAGTTCTGGTACAGTGAGCACCAGTCTGTGTGTGTATGTGTGTGTGTGTCAGTGAGAGAGGAAGAGAAACACATCTTCTTTATTGATTCCTCTGAAGTATTGATCCTTCCATCGCAGCAGTTATAAGATTAGAGCAGCTGCTGGGTCGAGCTCTGAGGAATCCTCTGACTGTCTTCATGTTTCAGAGAGAAACTGAGATGATGAGAGCTGCTCGCAGTGTCTCTAACACGGAGTCTTTGTGTTTAACATGGAAGCCAAAGTATAAAGGTCGTGTTGTGTTCACAGTTGTTCTGCTGCCTCCGAGCCGCCATAAACCCCCAAATGAAGCCTTAGTTTCTCTGTACTTTTACACTTCTCTTGTGTGATGTTATAAAGACAGCTTGGTGTTGGTCTCAGAGTTTTTCGTTGAGCAAGAATAATCGTGAGGTGGAGCAGGGGTGGGAGGAGGTAGTAATGAGCGTGTGCTCGTCTTCTGGCATCACTCGGACGTCCACACAGAGCTGACAGTGGCGTCATCATGTCAGGTGTCTGAATAAAGCACCCTTTAAATACCACGAAAGAACTGCGCTGTTCCCTTCAGACCAGGTTTTGTTGGTCCATGGCACAGCTGCTTTATGCGCCCGACCACACCTCATTTAAAGGATAACTTTGGGTTTTTCAACACAGACTCTATTTTCCCACGTGTTTGTGTGTGAGTGACTAGTGGTGACAACAATTATTGAAATTGATCCAGTATTCAGGGAGGGAGCACGGAGAATTCTCGTTCTGAAATCTCACGCGAGACCGTAGTTGTTGCAGGAAGAAGGAGAGAGGAGTGAGAGGAGACGAAGACGAAGAGGGAGAAGTGCCGTTTGTTGTGTTGGAGTACAGAAAGCGTTGCTCAGTGCTTTCTAAAAGATTGTCATGGCTGAAGATCCTCTCTCCCTCCTTCTTCCTGCAACAACTACGGTCTCGCGTGAGACTTCTCCGTTAGCGAGACTTGGTTACAGACAACAACAGAGAGCGTAAGGTAGAGCAGCATGGCTCCCACAGTGCTGTCAGACACGTATTATAATGATCTGAGCCTGTCAGGAGCAACAACAAGCGCTTGTAGTGGCTGTATATTGACGTCTGCCCGGTGCCCTGTTAGTTACATTGGATCTCATTTGGCGGCTGGCGGCCGGGGCTCCCTCCCTGAACACTGGATCGATTTCAATGATTGTCGTCTCCACTCGTCACTCACACACAAACACATGGGAGATAGGGTCTAGGTTGAAAAATCCCCAAGTTATCATTTAAGACCCGCCCCTGGTGCACAGATGGGCCCAGTTGAACAGGTGGGCGCTGTGAATGATAACTGCTTTGGTTATAAACCAGCGATGACAGTTGCTCTGAGCTGTGCGCCCACATTGTTTCATATTTCTTAATAATTGAGACATTAAAGTCTTCTGCAAACAGAACGTAACTTCTGTTACCTGGACTGACTGTCTACAGACTGTTCAGACTTGTTTTCCTGACAGCTGATATACAAACACAATCTATTGTGTCTATTTCAGTCCCCCTGCTCACGTCCTCAAAGCACTCCTGTAACACGATGCTGCAGAGCTACAACAGTGGAAACGACATTTGTGCTGTAAGAGACTTGAACTCCTTCAGCGGCTCGTAGAGACACACAAACACACACACCTGAACATGTAGGACGTTAGCCAACGAGTCTGAACCTGCTGCATGAATGATGCGTGAAGACGTCCACACACCCACTCAGACTGATGCAGAACATGTCCTGTGAGTGTGTATGATAACACACACACTCACACCCGTACAATGATAGATGGTTGGCATTCTCCCCTCCATTAGAGCCTCATGCCCCCCCCCCCCCCCCAGCGTGCCCCCCCATGCTCACCCAGAGTTCAACAACAATCTAAATTTCAATTAAAGAGTAAAAAGCTGCAGATCGAGAGCGAGTGGATGTTGACGCCTCCTCGTCGGAGGGTTCAGGTTTCAGCTCGGGGACGAAAACATTTGGGGAATTATTTCATTATGTGAATCCGCTCAGAGCGGGGGGGTGCAGCCCGGAGGAGATTAGGAGGAACCACAATTATTATCACAATTAGAAAGCAGACAGAGCTGCAGAGCTGTGCCCCCAGAAAAGGGCTGAATGTCAACTGAAGACTGTTATTAGAGGGAGGAAGGGGAGGAGAAGATGGAGGAGCAGAGGAGGAGGGGGAGGGGGAGGAGGAGTTTTTTCCATGTTTGCAGCTCAGATTTCATCCTGCAGCCTGTGAACAAAGTCTGACGGAGGATTTAATGAGACTTCTCCAAACAGCTGCTCAACTTAAACTACAAGTTAAATGCAGAAAAACTCAGTTTACCGGAAACTACAAATCTGAACGAACAACATTTAAACTGACTAAAGCGATCCTGTATCTCAAAGCTGCTGAACTTTGTCCGACTGAAGCCGCTCTGCTCCTGAACTGGGTCAGGTGTGTGTTCAGTGTGAGGAGGAATCAGAGCTGTGCTGCAGGAGAGAGAGGTGCAGCCTGGGCCGCAGCTAATCACATTTACATGTGTATTACAAAGTGCAGCTGCCTTCACTGACATCATGCCTCTCCTGTTACTGCTAACAGAATAAAGATCACTCAGCACATCAGAGAGGAGACAGCCTGTAAGGAGGTGAGACAGGGAGAGGGGGTTACACACAGGTTAGATGTAACAGAGGTAACAGCAGCTCATGGGGCTGTCACAGGAACCATAACATGTGACAGGCCTACGACAGGGGATGTCGAGCAGATGACACAACAGGTTATTGTATGAAGTGTCCACCTTCTTGTGTTACGCTTCAGTGTGTGTGTGAAATGAAAACAGCAGAGTTGCACACACTGTTCTCTGCTGCACAGTTTCAGTCTCTCTTTTTTAATTGGACACAGCTTCTGGTCTCGAAGCAAACGTGGCTTCAGCAGTTTGGAGACAGTTTAGACGACAAGAGTCTGTGAAGCAGCTAAACTCCAGACTGTGTCAGATTAAGCTAACTTGCAAATGAAGCTAACAATATCTAAAAGTATTAATTTAGCATTGAATGCTGCAGTATTGTTGGATCCTTATTGACAGTTTGAAGAAAAACAAATGGATGCAGCAGAAACAGAGATGTTGTCTGAATCATCAAACTGATGACGTCTTTCTCTGAAGCTAAGCTAACTGTGACTGTTTCTGACGTGACAATAACGTCAGACGTCTCAAATCTACACGACCCTTCAAATCTGATGCCTACATAACCCACAATGCAACTTGAGAGTAGACTTTAATGCTAGCAGCTGATGAAGCCTCCAGCCTGAAGCAGAGGTCCAGATACAAACGTCTGCTACGCTCACAGATTCTGTTTACCTCAAGGTTAGCCTGACATGCTAACGTAAGCAGCCTAGCTTAAAGCACAATATAAAGTGTTTCCTGTATTTGTGGCTGAGGACAGGTGTGTGCAGAACAGGTGTGTGCAGAACAGGTGTGTGCAGAACACCTGCTGTCAACAGAAATCAGCTAAGAAGGAGTTTGATTTGAAACCAGAGTCAGTTAAACCTGAAGCATGTTGAGAGTGTACTGATGGGTTCTGGTAGGTTCTGATAGGTACTGACAGGTACTGAGAGGTACTGAGAGGTACTGATGGGTACTGACAGGTACTGATAGGTACTGACGGGTACTGACAGGTACTAATTGGTACTGACGGGTACTAACAGGTACTGATAGGTACTGAGAGGTTCTGAGAGGTTCTGACAGGTTCTGACAGGTTCTGACAGCAGCAGATCACACACCTTCGTGCTATAATAATGAATGGTGTCTTTCAAACAGGTGGGACACTCTCTGTGCAGGTAAACGGCTGATCTCAGTGTGTGTTTCACTACACAACATGTACACACACGCGCCCCGCTCATTCATTACAGAGGATCAGGTTAGCTCGCAGCACGGCGCTGTAGCATCATCAGAGAGGTTGTCATTGCAGATCTGAAGAGGTCCTCCTCACATTAACTGACTCCAGAGAAGAAGAGTGCCCCGGCTGACAGCTTCCTGTTGATAGTTGATATTAAAGAGGCAGACAGGAAGCAGAGCGGCCATCACAGACGGAGGAGTAACTGCTTTTTGATTAGTTTGTTAGCAGGGAGGAGATGGACGAGCTCTGCAGCTCTCCTGTGTGTGTTTGAGCACAGAGAACACACAATGATTATTACTGTCATAACATTAGCATCAAGGCGTGATATGGCAGCTCTGCTGTTGGCGAGCGCTAATGGGAACATAATGAGTGTGTTTGCTGGGCTGCTGTGGTGTCAGAGGGAAGCTCAGCACAGATACAGCACGTGAGCTGTGTCTCAATTCAGGATTCAAAAAACGTATTCGAGGGCTGATCGCGTCACAGCGGCATGTCCAAGGCCGTCCCATTCCAAGGCTCCTTCAAAGCAGCCGACGAATGCTTCCTCTTTTTCCCGGGCCACGAAGGATCCACTGGGTGCATCCTTTGCAGCTCAACATATCCCAAGATTCATTGCACGCTAATTCAAACAAGATGGTGGACTCTTACGTGGCCGAGGAATACATTTAAAATGTAAAAGCTTCTGGTTTTAACTCGATCGAATAGCTGAGATACAAATGTTAAAGAAAGGGTCAAACAAAGGGGAACAAACGCTCTTTAAAATAAAAGGTTAAATGATATAATCATGAAGATGTTCATGTAAAAAAATGTCTGTAAGTCTCTCTCTCTCTCTGAATAACACATGCTGACTGAGCCGATGGCCCGCTGATGAAAGTATATAGTATTATTATGGGCTGGGTGTCTGTGGCGACGCCCAGTTAGTGACACGTTTTCCATCAGCCAGCAGTGGTTGGTCTGCCAGAGAGGGTAGGCGGAGCTAAGCGGCTGCTTTTCCGCTCTCTGCAAGTGTTGCGAGTAAACAGTAATCTACTATGGCTGAACAAACAAAGAAAAGATGGATGACTACAGATACAACTTCAACAAGAAAATCCAAAGAAGAAGAAACAAACTCGACGCTCAGATGAAGCAAACAGTCTGAAAAGGAAAGCGACCGTCAGCCAGGAAAATCAAGAGTTACAACCGGAGCCGACCGTGGACGTCACACATGCAGCACTGTGTGGATATCTGAAGTGTGCTCCTGCAGTTACAGTTTATCAGCACAGGTGGCGCCAAAGAGAACGAAACTATGCGTTACTATCCGTTACATTAATCTTTTATATTGTCTGTACACTTTTAGTTTAAGCTTTTTGCACTTTGCAGTTTTTAATTAGAATTATACGTATTGTTTTTATATCTTTATTCTCGTTCTGTTCACTGTTCTGCACCAAAACACCAAAACAAACTCCTGCTATGTGTAAACCTACTCGGCAATAAACCTGAGTCTGATTCTGGAACTGAACTCTTCGAGATTGTGTCACATTAGTTATGGTAGCTAGTTAGCCAGCTAGCTACCTGTTGCTAGGCCTGAGAGGTTCCTGCTTGGTCCAGCCATGATGTTTGACAGGGGCAGAAGGTGAGTCACAGTCCAACATGCAGACAGAGACATAGTGACTGACCTGTGATCACCTGAATGTGACACACTGATGCTCCACGTGTAAGTGCATCATGCTCATGTTGGTTAGCTTCAGAGACGGCAGCGTGCCGGCTCCCTGTAGTCTCTGCTCATCATGTGTTCACAGATAGAAATGTGAGGTGCTAATGAGATGCCCCCCCCCGACCCCCCCATCAGCAGAGTGCCATCAGCTGACACGTGCCTCTGACTCTGCTGCCAACCAGCCGCAGTCAATGATTTTATGCCCCCCCTCAGTGTGTCTGACACAGGGTGAGGATGGAGTCACAGCACACGACCGTCTCTCCTCAGCATCTCTTCATCCTCACACACACAGCTACTCTAACAGCAAACATCTGGAACTCACACACACACACACACACACACACACAAGCGCACACACACACACACACACACACACACACACACATACACACACACACACACACACACACACACACCCTCCTCCCTCTTATGTAGCCCTAGTTCTCTCTGTTTCTCTCCATCTTCATCATCTCTCAAGCTGAACTCTCACTGCACCACAGACAAAACTCATCTGTTTGTGTGTGTGTGTGTGTGTGTGTGTGTGTGTGTGTGTGTGTGTGTGTGTGTGTGTGTGTGCGTGCGCGTGCGTGCGTGCGTGCGTGCGTGTGTGTGTAGACCTGGTGTAAACACAGAGGAGGCCTGATCATATTTTCCAGAGGAGGTGGATCTGTTCTCCTCTCCTGGCCTCTCACTCAGACTCCTGATGTGTTGGAACAGATGCACAGTGTGTTGTTGTCTCAGAGCTGCAGGTTCACACAGGACAGACAGAAGAGTGAGCTCGTCCTACAGGATGTTGGAGCTCAGCTGGACCCAGAGTTCAGTCAGGAAAATGTCAGACCAACAGAAACTTTCACTGTGTTAACGTTTGTTCAAAGAAAAGTCAGAGATGTCTCTCGCCGACATGATTACAGATATCAAACACACATTTCAGAAGCTTTTAAAGTGAGAGACGTGATGTTCATCCATGAAAGTGATACAAATTCACTAATTTAAATTTTAACTTGCACAAGAAATTTGTGAGATGTGCTTGATAGAAACATATCAGTATTTAGATTCTCCCTGTTGCTTTAGACAGGTTCAAACCAAACTCATTTTAAAGTAGTGTTATTATCGACTCACAGACAGACCTGACAGAGCATGAACTCAGCCTCTTTACAAACCTGCCTCCTGATGTAGTTCTCTCAGCATCCTCTCAGCCTGTTTATTGTCATTAAATCTCAGTAACATCTGTTTGTTTTGGCTTCATAGCGCTGTAGTGAGACAGATCTCAGCCCACCTGTGACCTGATAGATACAGTGAAACTGCCATTCTGCAGCACTGAGATTCTGATGATGATTTCCTCCTGTTAAAGCATCATGTGATTGTATCTGTCATTGGATCATTATGGTTTGATAGAGAGTGAGCTAAACTCTGTGTCACTGATCAGTCTGACAGAAGTTCACACTGAGCATGAGGGAGCAGACTAACTGTCGTTACAGAGGCTAGAGAGCGGGATGAGATTGTTGTACCCCCGGGCGGGTGTTCGACCCATAATGCACTGCAGCCCGGTTACCTTCACTCGGCGCTGTAATGAGTCAGAGCAGAGGGGTCAGAGAGAAAGTCGATGTTACAGAATGAGTCACATTGATCTCTGCTTGGGGGGGGGGGGGGGGGGGTGTTTACTACTAAATAAATACTTTACTCAGCAGGTAACACACAGGTAACGTTACCAAACACTGCTCACCTGAACCTCAGTCCTGATGGCCGGATACGTTTACCTTCACCTGAATGTGTCAAATACAAACTATGTGCACTGTGAGGTCTGTGAGGTCTGACAGGTCTGTGAGGTCTGTCAGGTCTGTGAGGTCTGTGAGGTCTGTCAGGTCTGTGAGGTCTGTGAGGTCTGTGAGGTCTGACAGGTCTGTGAGGTCTGTCAGGTCTGTCAGGTCTGTGAGGTCTGTGAGGTCTGTGAGGTCTGTCAGGTCTGTGAGGTCTGTGAGGTCTGTGAGGTCTGTCAGGTCTGTGAGGTCTGTGAGGTCTGTCAGGTCTGTCAGGTCTGTGAGGTCTGTCAGGTCTGTGAGGTCTGTGAGGTCTGTGAGGTCTGTGAGGTCTGACAGGTCTGTGAGGTCTGTGAGGTCTGTGAGTTCTGTCAGGTCTGTGAGGTCTGTGAGGTCTGTCAGGTCTGACAGGTCTGACAGGTCTGTAAGGTCTGTAAGGTCTGTCAGGTCTGTCAGGTCTGTGAGGTCTGTCAGGTCTGTCAGGTCTGTGAGGTCTGTCAGGTCTGTGAGGTCTGACAGGTCTGTCAGGTCTGACAGGTCTGACAGGTCTGTGAGGTCTGTCAGGTCTGTCAGGTCTGACAGGTCTGTAAGGTCTGTGAGGTCTGTGAGGTCTGTGAGGTCTGACAGGTCTGTCAGGTCTGTGAGGTCTGTGAGGTCTGTGAGTTCCGTGAGTTCTGTGAGTTCTGTCAGTTCTGTGAGGTCTGTGAGGTCTGTCAGGTCTGTCAGGTCTGTGAGTTCTGTCAGGTCTGTGAGGTCTGTGAGGTCTGTCAGGTCTGTCAGGTCTGTGAGTTCTGTCAGGTCTGTCAGGTCTGACAGGTCTGACAGGTCTGTGAGGTCTGTGAGGTCTTTGAGTTCTGTCAGGTCTGTGAGGTCTGTGAGGTCTGTCAGGTCTGTCAGGTCTGTGAGGTCTTTGAGTTCTGTCAGGTCTGTCAGGTCTGTCAGGTCTGTCAGGTCTGTGAGTTCTGTCAGGTCTGTGAGGTCTGTCAGGTCTGTCAGGTCTGACAGGTCTGTCAGGTCTGTGAGGTCTGTCAGGTCTGTGAGGTCTGTCAGGTCTGACAGGTCTGACAGGTCTGTAAGGTCTGTCAGGTCTGTCAGGTCTGTGAGTTCTGTCAGGGCTGTCAGGTCTGTGAGGTCTGTGAGGTCTGTGAGGTCTGTCAGGTCTGTGAGGTCTGTGAGGTCTGTCAGGTCTGTCAGGTCTGTGAGGTCTGTGAGGTCTGTCAGGTCTGTGAGGTCTGTGAGTTCTGTCAGGGCTGTCAGGTCTGTGAGGTCTGTCAGGTCTGTCAGGTCTGTGAGGTCTGTGAGGTCTGTCAGGTCTGTGAGGTCTGTGAGGTCTGTGAGGTCTGACAGGTCTGACAGGTCTGTCAGGTCTGTGAGGTCTGACAGGTCTGTCAGGTCTGTGAGGTCTGTGAGGTCTGTGAGTTCCGTGAGTTCTGTGAGTTCTGTCAGTTCTGTGAGGTCTGTGAGGTCTGTCAGGTCTGTCAGGTCTGTGAGTTCTGTGAGGTCTGTCAGGTCTGTCAGGTCTGTGAGTTCTGTCAGGTCTGTCAGGTCTGTCAGGTCTGTGAGGTCTTTGAGTTCTGTCAGGTCTGTGAGTTCTGTCAGGTCTGTGAGGTCTGTGAGGTCTGTCAGGTCTGTCAGGTCTGTGAGTTCTGTCAGGTCTGTGAGGTCTGTGAGGTCTTTGAATTCTGTCAGGTCTGTGAGTTCTGTCAGGTCTGTGAGGTCTGTGAGGTCTGTGAGTTCTGTCAGGTCTGTCAGGTCTGTGAGTTCTGTCAGGTCTGTGAGGTCTGTGAGGTCTTTGAGTTCTGTCAGGTCTGTGAGTTCTGTCAGGTCTGTGAGGTCTGTGAGGTCTGTCAGGTCTGTGAGGTCTTTGAGTTCTGTCAGGTCTGTCAGGTCTGTCAGGTCTGTGAGTTCTGTCAGGTCTGTGAGGTCTGTGAGGTCTGTCAGGTCTGACAGGTCTGACAGGTCTGTAAGGTCTGTAAGGTCTGTCAGGTCTGTCAGGTCTGTGAGGTCTGTCAGGTCTGTGAGGTCTGACAGGTCTGACAGGTCTGTCAGGTCTGTCAGGTCTGTCAGGTCTGTGAGTTCTGTCAGGTCTGTCAGGTCTGTGAGGTTTGTCCCAAAGACTGTATATATGGATGAACTCCCTGACAGCTCCCTGAAAGTGAAGCCAAACCCTCTCTGTCGCCCCCTGCTGACTGGCTGCAGTATAGCTCATAAAGCCCGCCTCCTGCATGTTAACAGATGGGACATGAGTCAAACTATAAAATCAAAATACACGTCAAATACATTTTTCTCAAACATGGTTTCTGTCATTATAGTTTCTGCTGTTCTTCATGAAGGTAAGGTTTAATGTCCTGCCTGACATCCTCCTAAATGTTGTAGGACTTAAACAGTGTTCTGAATGCAGGTCTGCCTCCTACACTGCTGCTGCAGCAGCTGAATGTGGAGCTGTGAGCTCGGAGGATGGAGGCGTCCCGAGGGCTACACAAAGAGCCTCCCTGCAGCCACAACACACCTGAGCAGATGGATCATTTAGTGAGCTCCTCATTCTGCCTCCATCGCTCCGCTACTTTACTTTCTCATTTACACGCTGATTCAGTCTCCAGCAGGCGTCCTCTGGCTGTTTTCCTCCCTCTCTCCTCTCTGGCTGTTTTCCTCCCTCACTCCTCTCTGGCTGTTTTCCTCCATCTCTCCTTTCTTGCTGTTTTCCTCCCTCTCTCCTCTCTGGCTGTTTTCCTCCCTCTCTCCTCTCTGGCTGTTTTCTTCCCTCTCTCCTCTCTGCTCCGTCTGTCTGACTGTCTCAGAGGCTCATCACAGGACGCTCATATTTCCAGATGCTTCATTACAGAAATACATTCAGAGGAATGGGCTTCCAGGCGGCCGTGCAGGAGGAGGCTGAGTGGAACATCATCGAGCGTTTTGTAACATCGCCACCAGATCACCAGCTGCTGCTCATCTAACAGCCGATGTGTCCCGAGGTGCAGCTCCATCTCGGAGCTGTCAGACTCTGATGGGAGGGGGGAGAGGGCAGCAGAGACAGAGAGGGATGCACAGAGAGTCTTTCAATGAGCCAGCACACACACAGACACACAGACACACAGACACACACACAGACACACAGACACACACACACACACACACGCACACACACACACATCATCACTGAATGATCTCAGAGACGTGTTCTGTTCACAGTCTGTTTGCTCTGTGCTCGACTTAACGTTCTTTATCAGCCCGACCTGAACGTTTAAGTATCAAAGCTGTATGAACACAAACTCACACTATGGATCTAACTCCTGACCTCAGTCACATCCTATAAAGAAGGGACGATGCTGTGCATTCTGGGATATATCTCCCTCTCCCTGCTGAAAGGAGCTCTCTCTCAGGATGGAGCTCCTGCACACAGCGGTGTAATGTCGTGGAACAAACTCCTCCTGCTCAGAGTAGCAGCACATTTTGTCTGCTCAATCCAGCAGTCACAGGCTGACAGCAGATTTATGAGGAAAATAAAGGAAACAGCAGCTGCAGGTAGACAACAGGAGGAGGAGGAGGAGGAGGAGCAGGAGGAGGAGGAGGGGGAGCAGGAGGAGGAGGAGGGGGACCAGGAGGGACCAGATGCAAAGCAACTGGAGAGGTAGAACATGTTTCCCATCAGTTCATCCATGAGGCCAAAATAACATGATTCAATTGTTTCTTTATGAATCAATATCTACATTTCAGACGACATGTGATCAGATAATGCTGCTGGAGTATTCTGATCATGCCGTCGAGTTTCCCCTCTGGGATCAATTAAGGATTCTCTTCAGGTAAACTTTAGAATACAGAGTTTCATGACATGAGCTAAAGTTTGTCTGTTTATACGGCTGCTGTGTTTGTCATGATAGTGAAGGTCAACAGGTTAAATCAGTCCTTTGGCTTCCTTGGGTTGGTCTAATGTCCTGTATGTGTGCGTGTGTAAAGGTAAAGGTGTGTAAAGGTTTAATGTCCTGTATGTGTGTGTGTGTAAAGGTAAAGGTGTGTAAAGGTTTAATGTCCTGTATGTGTGTGTGTGTAAAGGTAAAGGTGTGTAAAGGTTTAATGTCCTGTATGTGTGTGTGTGTAAAGGTAAAGGTGTGTAAAGGTTTAATGTCCTGTATGTGTGTGTGTGTAAAGGTAAAGGTGTGTAAAGGTTTAATGTCCTGTATGTGTGTGTGTGTAAAGGTAAAGGTGTGTAAAGGTTTAATGTCCTGTATGTGTGTGTGTGAAGGTTGTTCACGATCCTGTCGATCCGAGCTCTGGAAGGACGTGTTCAGTGTTCACTGTAAGAGAGGACTCATGAGCAGGCCGAGGGGGCTTCAGCTCCAGCAGCTCTCACACGTTGATGTCTGACCACAGAAACCAGCGCATGTTTCTGATCTGTTAGACAGACAGACACAGCAGGGCCTGATGGAGGCTGAGCTCATCCCTGTGACAGAGAGGAGGAGGAGGAGGGAGGGGTCAGGACCAGGTGGCTCATGTTTTTAGACCCTCCTCCTCCTCCTCCTCCTCCTCCTGCTGCTCCTCCCTCTGCTGCTCCTCCTGCTCCTCCTCGTCCTCCTCCTGCTCCTCCTCTTCCTCCTCCTCCCGCTCCTCCTCCTCCTCCTGCTCCTGCTCCTCCTCCTCCTCCTGCTCCTCCTCCTCCTCCCGCTCCTCCTCCTGCTCCGCCTGCTCCTGCTCCGCCTGCTCCTGCTCCTCCTCCTCCTGCTCCTCCTCCTCCTCCCGCTCCTCCTCCTCCTCCTGCTCCTGCTGCTCCTCCCTCTGCTGCTCCTCCTGCTCCTCCTCGTCCTCCTCCTGCTCCTCCTCTTCCTCCTCCTCCTGCTCCTTCTCCTCCTCCTCCTCCTCCCACTCCTCCTCCTCCTCCTCCTCCTGCTCCTGCTCCTACTCTTCCTCCTCCTCCTTCTCCTCCTCCTCCTCCTCCCGCTCCTCCTCCTCCTCCTGCTCCGCCTGCTCCTGCTCCTCCTCCTCCTGCTCCTCCTGCTCCTGCTCCTTCTCCTCCTCCTCCTCCTCCCGCTCCTCCTCCTCCTCCTGCTCCGCCTGCTCCTGCTCCTACTCTTCCTCCTCCTCCTTCTCCTCCTCCTTCTCCTCCTCCTGCTCCTGCTCCTACTCTTCCTCCTCCTCCTTCTCCTCCTCCTTCTCCTCCTCCTCCTCCTCCCGCTCCTCCTCCTCCTCCTGCTCCTGCTCCTCCTCCTCCTGCTCCTCCTCCTCCTGCTCCTTCTCCTCCTCCTCCTCCTCCCGCTCCTCCTCCTCCTCCTGCTCCGCCTGCTCCTGCTCCTCCTCCTCCTCCTCCTTCTTCTAATCCTGCTCCTCCTGCTCCTCCTCCTGCTCCTCTTCCTCCTCCTCCTGCTCCTCCTGCTCCTCCTGCTCCTCCTCCTGATCCTCATCCTGCTCCTGCTCCTGCTCCTCCTCCTGCTCCTCCTCGCTGTGATTTTCTTTGTAGTAAGTTAACAGTGAGCACTTCCTGTCTCTGTGCCCCTCCCTTATCGCCCTCCCTTGTCGTTCCCCTCATCACAGACGTTCAGCCCGTCCTGAGCAGGCCGTGTGACTGAGCATCACAGGCAGTGTGAGCGGAGCTGCTGCTCTTTATATCTCTGTGTTTAATGGTTCTTATGAGGCTGTAAAATCTAATGATGTTGTAATGACTGAGCTGAAGTGCTCCCTCTCTCTTGAACCATATCTAATAACTGTTAGCCTGCTGGGTTATCGCTCAGAGCGGGGCTGGAATATGTGGTGCAGAGAATCATCATGGATTACAGGATAAATCTCAGAGGATCAGCCTGAGCACCGCAGAGAGCAGCAGATAACAGAGTGACAGGACGTCAGACACAGACATGTGGACACAACCTGCAGCTTACCTTCCACATGTGTCATTTCCTGTCGTCCTCCTTAAGAGGAGCAGAATGAAGACAAAGAGAAGGTGTGGGGAACAGGAAGGAGGAGACAGAGGACAGGTACGACTCTTTTTACTGACTTTATGAGTCATTCACAAAAGACCAGAGCTCAGCCCCCCCCAGCTCCAGCACTCTGTTAGTTTAGTGTCACTGTGTGTGACTTACATACTGTGATGGATCTGAACTCACCAAAACACTAAAGTCCAACAATAACACAAACAATGAAACACTTTGAGTCCAGCAGCTCCTCCTGTGTCCTGTGAGCTTAAATCAGTGTTTTTATGAATGGAGTCTGGTGTGTGTGCAGAGAGCGATGTAACGTCTGTGTGTGGTTAAAACAATCATCTTCCTCTGTAACAAAAAGGTCTATCTCTGTAGGGATCCTTTCTGTCATGTTGTCACACACTTAGAATAACAATCTGAGCCTGTCAGTGGAAACAACAAGAACTTTTAGTGGACGACCTTTGACACATCAAGGATTATGTTGCAGCCATTACAGCCTGTTTCACTGCTGCAGGATGAACACATCTACTGAAGACGTTCACACACTGTGTGTTCCTGTGAATCATTTAGAGCCGAAATACGTACAAATATAGAGGTTTCAAAATACAGGAAATACTGATAACAAAGTGTGTGGACGGGAACACTGAATCAGAGAGAGAAACACACAGATGGACTCAGCTCTTCAACAGAGCATCAAAGGTGTCGTCTGAAAGAGGAGAGGCAGCAGCTGTTCCAGGCTCTGAAGTAACACCAAGACATGCATGTGAGACATGTTGGTCTGAAGGTTTAACGTTTGCACAACGAAAAGAACTGAAGAACACCCACAGCAGGAGTTTGGTATTTGTTCTCAGTAGTCAGCATGAAGCTCTCCCTGTCTCTCAGCAGCGTTCGAGTCGGCCCGTCCTCCAAGGGAGCAGAAGTGGGTCAGGATCTTATTTAGAGTCCTCGTCCATTATATGATGAAGAGCTTAAAGTTCCCCTCAGGTCCAACTTTAGATCCTCTAATGTGATTTCCCTGCTGGCTAATTACATCATGAATAATTTGGAGCCTGTCCAGCTCTACATCTGGAGAGAGAGGGAGTGTGTGTGTGTGTGTGTGTGTGTGTGTGTGTGTGTCTGTGTGTGTCTGTGTGTGTGTGTGTGTGTGTGTGTCTGTGTGTCTGTGTGTGTGTGTGTGTGTGTGTGTGTGTGTGTGTGTCTGTGTGTGTGTGTGTGTGTGTGTGTGTGTGTGTGTGTGTGTGTGTGTCTGTGTGTGTGTGTGTGTGTGTGTGTCTGTGTGTGTGTGTGTGTCTGTGTGTGTGTGTCTGTGTGTGTGTGTGTGTGTGTCTGTGTGTGTGTGTGTGTGTGTGTGTGTGTGTCTGTGTGTGTGTCTGTGTGTGTGTGTGTGTGTGTCTGTGTGTGTGTGTGTGTGTGTGTGTGTGTGTGTGTCTGTGTGTGTCTGTGTGTGTGTGTGTGTCTGTGTCTGTGTGTGTGTGTGTGTGTGTGTGTGTGTGTGTGTGTGCGTGTGTGCGTGTGTGCGTGTGTGTGTGTGTGTGTGTGTGTGTCCTGTTGAAGGATCAGAGTCCATGCTGACAGTGTCAGTGATCATGAAGACGAGATAATGCATCGCTCTCTGATAAAACCTTTACGAGCTCTGAGCTGCTCGTCTCTCCGTCTGTGTTCACGTGCTGCCCGTCTCTCTGAGCTCTTTGAGACAGAGACGGGGTCACAGACTTCATGTAGGTGAGATATTTGTTCTGCACATTAGATTACTACAATGTGTAAGTACTGTAAATGTGTCCTGTGAGGTAAAATCAGTGCTTTTATGAATGGAGTCTGGTGTGTTTGCAGAGAGCGATGTAACGTCTGTTTGTGTTTGCGGGCTGGGAGGTGGGCTGGGAGGCGGCTCCTCGCCGTCCCTGTGGGGGTTTGCTGTCTGTCTGATGGAGTCGCAGCGCGGTGTGCTCTCCTCCCTGAGAAGACGTACTCATTGGTTTGTGAGGCGGCGTTTTGTCTGTGACAGGTGTGCAGAATGTGGAGAAGATTAATGGAAACTGTCCTGGAAATCCCTTTAAAGACTGTTTGTGTGTGGGGACATTAAATGGGTGTCTGCTGTAAAGAGGGGAATAAGACAGAATGAAGCTGTTTGCTGTTTCACTGCAGAGATCAGCTGTGCTCTGTCTGCTGTACCAGGACGAGCTGAGACCCTCGTACAGGTCTCTACACGTGCACAGCATCGATCACTGTCAGGCTCCAATCTGACCCCATGGAGAACAAAAGGTCACATGGGACTCATCTCACAGTTTCTTTAACAACGTCATGATACAGTTAAAGGAGGTCACAGTTTAATCTACCATCAGGAGGAGACTCACACTGCTGAACACAATAAGACTCTGTATCCTGATCGTTTGCAGCTCTGTGTTAGCGTCAGCGTTTCAGTGAGATGAAAGCATGAGGGGTTAGTAACACGTTCACCCTGTCCGTCCCGCGTGTGCGGGCTGCAGAGCGTCCCACATCTCTATCTGCCCTCACACGGGCGTTTCAGTGACAGAGAGACGATCTGAGCCGAGGACAGCAGAGGAACAAACGAGGACACGGAGACTGACGATGTTTGACGGTGATACAGAAGAATAAAATGACAGAGCCTCACGATGAGACGGAGTATCGAGGCAATGAGGAGCACAGTCACGCTCATGGACAGAGGAGGAGAGCTCAGAGAGGAGGAGAGCTGCAGGAGAGGAGGAGAGCTCAGAGAGGAGGAGAGCTGCAGGAGAGGAGGAGAGCTCAGAGAGGAGAAGAGCTGCAGGAGAGGAGGAGAGCTCAGAGAGGAGGAGAGCTGCAGGAAAGGAGGAGAGCTCAGAGAGGAGAAGAGCTGCAGGAGAGGAGGAGAGCTGCTGGAGAGGAGGAGAGCTCAGAGAGGAGGAGAGCTGCAGGAGAGGAGGAGAGCTCAGAGAGGAGAAGAGCTGCAGGAGAGGAGGAGAGCTGCTGGAGAGGAGGAGAGCTCAGAGAGGAGGAGAGCTGCAGGAAAGGAGGAGAGCTCAGAGAGGAGAAGAGCTGCTGGAGAGGAGGAGAGCTCAGAGAGGAGGAGAGCTGCAGGAAAGGAGGAGAGCTCAGAGAGGTTTGGTTTTGAAAGTCCCTTTATTTACCGTTGACAGGAGAAAACCTATCACTGTCACATTTTCACATTCTTAGAAAAAGCAACAAAACCCTCAACAACACATTCAACAAAAAAACAAGCCGATAATTTCTCAAATCAAATATTCACAGTGAGCTCTCCGTGCTCTCCCACAGAGCACAAACCCCCCCTACAGCCCACACACGAGTGAAAGCCTGCACATTACCCATCATAGAGGCATAGGCATGTTCAACCCTCAGTCTGGCCTTTAAAAGTCCCTCCAGAACCGGTACCGGCTCCACACTACCAGCACCCTGAGCCCGGTTCCTGCGAGTCAGCCAAATGGCCAACTTGGCAGAAGCGGATAAAAAGTTCATCATCGTATGTACAGTCTTTTTCTTTGCAGAATACTTTGGTCCAAAGATGAACACAGGAAAAGAAAAATCCTCTCTGAGAGCCGGAAACAAAGATTTCAACAGCACAAATAAACGTGACAGTCTGGGACACTCAACAAACAAATGAACTAGAGTTTCAACCTGGGAACAAAACAGACACTCCTCTCCCACCCCAGGATCAAGGTGTGCTCTGTATCTGTTCGTAGCTATTGCCCCGTGTACAACCCTCCATTGGAGGTCTGCTGTCCGCTTCTCAACGGGCAGCTTGTACAGGGACCGCCAGCTGCCTTTCGGGGAAACGTCTGGGCCCAAGTCCACCTCGTCTCCTTCATCCCTGACAGAGACCGGACATTCAGGACCTTCACACAGAGCTGGTAAACTGCCTTTTTCTCCACATCCTGAAACTTGACCAGGTAAGGAGTTGTATGGGACAGCAGCTGCCCTCCCCCCTCTTGCCAGCCCCCCATTGCTGGGGTAACAGACAGAGAGGGAAAACTGTACTCGCACCCCTCAGTCCACTGGTCACACAGAGTCCGGTTCTTTAAAAAAGCCCTTAGATGGTGTGGCAGAGCAGTGCAGACCTCCTCCACCACTCTGTTGATCAGTCGTGTGGAGGTGATGTTGCTCCTGTCTCTTAGTGCTTCCACGGACGTAGCCGTCAGCCTCATTAAGTGGCCCAGTTTGGTGCAGCCAGCCTCTCTCAGACTCACCCGTAGGCTGGCAGACTGCAAGATTTGAGTCCGAATGAAGCTGTTAAAAAATAAAGGCTCTTCAAACACCCACACTCCTGGAGTCTCCTCTGTGGCACGTGTGGTCTTTAAAACTTGCCACGCCTGCAGTACTGAGCTGTAGAAAGGGGTCAGTCCAGTGAGGTCCACATCCTCAGGCTGCAACAGGAAAAGCTGCTTGTCGTAACCCCAGCGCCCAGCTCTCCTCAGCAGCAGTCGAGCTGTGTCCAGCCAGCTTGGGCCACAGTTGTAGAGCAGTCTTTGTGTTGTCCAGAGTCTAAACGAGGTGATTTTTGATGGGATGTTAACAAGTCCCTGTCCACCCTCAGCCACTGGCAGATAAAGGGCTGCTGCCTGAACCCAGTGTTTTCCAGACCAGAAGAAGTCCAGGATGACCCTCTGTATGTCCTCCATCAGGCCTCTAGGTGGAGTCAGAGGGACGAGTCTGTGCCAAAGAGTCGAGTCGACCAAGTTATTGGCGACCAGAACTCTTCCCCTATACGACAACTGCGGCAGCAACCGTTTCCATTTAGACAACCGAGCGCACACCTTCTCCTTAACTCCCTCCCAGTTCTTTTTTTGAAAGCCCTCAGAGACTGTTACAACACCACAGACTGGGATGTGCTGATCAACCAGCATGATGAGGACATCGAGGGGCTGACACACTGTCTGACAGATTACCTGAACTTCTGTGCAGACGTGGTCTCCCCTGTTAAGACTGTCCGCTGTTACCCTAATAACAAGCCATGGGTAACGCGGGAAGTCAAAGCTGTCCTCAACATGAAGAAGGCTGCCTTCAGGAGCAGAGACAGGGAGGCCATGAAGGCAGCACAGCAGGATGTGAAACACCGTGTGAGGGAAGCTAAGGACAGCTACAGGAGAAAGGTGGAGCAGAAGCTGAAGGAGAACAACATGAGGGAGGTCTGGGAAGGTGTGAGGACCATCACAGGTCACAACACAAAGACCAGAGCCGTGGGGGGGACAGTGGAGAGGGCGAACGAACTGAATGACTTTTTCAACAGGTTCAACCAGCCCATGCCCCCCCCACCCCCACCCGCACTGCAGCCATCTCTCCTTCTTCCCACAACACACCTCCCCCCAGACACCACAGCACCTCCCTCCTCCTCCCCCTCCCCCCCCACCTCAACACAATCTCCACCTCACATCACCACAGACCAGGTCAGAGGACAGCTGAGGAAGCTCCGACCCAGGAAAGCAGCAGGCCCGGACAAGGTGTGTCCAAGACTTCTGAAGACCTGCGCTGCAGAACTGGGGGAACCACTACAACGGATCTTCAACCTCAGCCTGCAGCTAGGGAGAGTGCCCACCCTCTGGAAGACATCCTGCATTGTCCCGGTTCCTAAAAAGAACCGGCCCAGTGAGCTGAATGATTTCCGGCCGGTGGCACTCACTTCACACCTGATGAAGACGTTGGAGCGGCTCTTCCTCAGCCTCCTCAGACCCCAGGTGCAGCACGCCCAGGACAGCCTGCAGTTCGCCTACCAGCCAGGTGTTGGTGTGGAGGATGCCATCCTCTACCTACTACACCGAGTCCACTCCCATCTGGATAAGGGGAGAGGCACAGCGAGGATTCTCTTCTTGGACTTCTCCAGCGCCTTTAATACCATTCACCCCCCTATGCTTCGAGATAAATTGAACCGGATGGGAGTGGACCCCCACCTGGTGGCCTGGATATCCAACTACCTCACCGACAGGCCACAGTACGTCAGGCTGAAGGACACCACATCTGACATTGTGGTCAGCAGCACTGGAGCCCCCCAGGGCACAGTGCTGGCCCCTCTTCTCTTCACCCTGTACACCTCGGACTTCTGTCACAACTCAGAGCTGTGTCACATACAGAAGTACACCGATGACACAGCCATCGTTGGATGCATCAGGGACGACAGAGAGGAGGAGTATCGGAGTCTGGTGGGGGACTTTGCTGCTTGGTGCCGCACAAACCACCTAGAGCTCAACACCTCTAAGACAAAGGAGCTGGTCATAGACTTTGGGAGGTCCAGACCGAAGCCGAGACCAGTCCTACAAGAGGGAGCTGAGGTGGAGAGTGTGGACTCCTACAAATACCTCGGGCTGTGTCTGGACAACAAACTGGACTGGTCAACACACACCAGCCACCTGTACAGGAAGACACAAGGCAGGATGTACTTCCTAAGGAGACTGCGGTCTTTTAACATCTGCAGCAAACTGCTGCGGATGTTTTACCAGTCTGTGGTTGCCAGTGTCCTCTTTTACACTGTAGTGTGCTGGGGAGGCAGCACATCCAAGAAGGACACATCCAGACTGGATAAACTGATCAGGCGAGCCGGCTCTGTGATCGGCATGAAGCTGGACCCTCTGGTGACGGTGGCAGAGACAAGGACACTGAACAAACTGTTGGACATTATGGACAATGCCAGCCACCCTCTGCACACCGTCATCAGCAACCAGAGGAGCCTGTTCAGTGAGAGACTGCTCCTTCCAAAGTGCAGGACTAACCGACTGAAGAACTCCTTTGTCCCTCATGCCATCAGGCTGTACAACTCCTCACTTAGGGGGAGGAGGTAACAGGGACAGACTCTCTCACAAGCGGTAGCCACTAATTCACCTCACAAAGTTAATAGTAGTTATCTTCTTTTATTCAATAGTAATATTTATTTATTTCTCAAAGGGTCATATGTGCAATAAAAATCTGTCAATGTGCAATAATCTCTCACCACAGTGCAATAACCTAATTTAGTTTAATCGAACTAAATACCAGGTCAATTACCCACTGTTTACTTGTATATTTTCTAAGAGTGTATATTTTATATATTTTGTTATCTAATTTTGTACTTTTTATATATATATCTATATCGATAGATATATATATTTTGATCTTTATTTTTTACCCTCTGTGTGCTGATTCTTTCCTATTGTATTGTACTGTATAAGCTGCTGGAGACTGAATTTCCCAGAGGGAGTCATCCCAAAGGGATCAATAAAGTTGAGTCTAAGTCTAAGTCTAAGTCTAAGTGCCCAAAAAAACCCCAGCACCTTCAGCCCCTCCCTCCCCCACTCAAGTCCTCCAGGCAGACTGGGCACCACCCGATCCCTCCACTGTCACCCGTGCTGACGTTGCCTTTTCATACAGGGACTGGGTGTCCTGCAGACACCGGACATCCCCCTGATTGAAAACCAAAATACTCTCATCATCCGCATAAGCAGAGAGTGTTGGGGGACGTTCAAGGCCGCAGGACTCGGGCAAAGACAGCCCGCTGAGCCCCCTCCTCAACCTGCACAGCAAGGGCTCAATAGCTAAACTATACAATTGGTCCGAGATGGGACAACCCTGTCTAATCCCCCGCTGTACAGGGATAGGCCGACTCAGCCCTGCCCCCATCTTCACCAAACACTGTGTGTTCTGATATAATAACCCAACCCAAGACAAAAACCCATCACCAAAACCAAAAGCCTTCAGGGCAGAAAACAAGTACGAGTGATCCACCCTGTCAAACGCCTTCCCCTGATCCAGAGACACAACACCACAATCAACATTATATAACTTACACAAGTCAATGACATCTCTCATGAGGAAAATATTGTCATTATTGTCCTGTCAGGTACACAATAACTCTGGTCAGTATGTATGATACTCCCCAGGAAGTCCTTCAGTCTGTTTGATAAAGTTCTGGAGAGTATTTTATAATCCGTGCAGAGGAGGGCGACCGGCCTCCAGTTCTTCAACAAGGCAAGGTCTCCTTTCTTTGGCAGCAGGGAGAGTACTGCCCTCTGACAAGACACCGGGAGAGAACCTGTCCTCAAACACTCCAACAAAACACTGTGAAGATCAGATCCAAGAATTTTCCAGAACCTTTTAAAAAGTCAGCATGTAACCCGTCTATCCCAGGGGCTCGACCTGAAGCCATCTGATTCACAGCAACAGTTAGCTCCTCCAGAGTCAGCTCACAGTCCAGAGCAGCCGTTTCCTCCTTGCTGAGCTGAGGAAGACCCTCCAGGAGCTCCCCACGGCACTCCAAGCTACAGTTCTCAGCTCCAAAGAGATCCGCGTAGAAACCCATGGCATGGCTCCTCATCTCAGCTGGATTGGTTGTAACTCTGCCCCCTGGAAGCTTCAGGCAGGACATCAGCTTCCTTTGTGCCGCCGATCTCTCCAAGTTTAAAAAAGAAAGAGCTTGGGGCATCCATGTCCTTAAGATGAAGGAAGGGTTAGGGTTAGGGTTAACCCTAACCCTAAAACAACACATCAATCCTTTTCTGATTAGAGACTTCAGATATGAGTGCTCTCTTGTGTCTGTCTCTCCCACCATTGATATTCAAAGACCCTATTTAAGGCTACGCATAGAGAAGTGAGACAGGAGAAGCAGACCGACAGAAAACAGCAAAGAACAGTGGAAAGAGGAGGACACCTTGTGATGATCATTTTTACTTCTTATTTTCCGGACAGTTTCACCGCTCGCTTTTCTCAGAGTTGTGATGTGTTTTTTTAACCTGAAGCGTTTCTTTTCATCCAGGAGGTCAAAACCAACCTGTCTCTTTAGAGTGCTGACTGATCTGATGAACTTGTCTGTGTCTGTGAAATAGTCGCTCACTTTCACTGATTTCTTGAATGTTTCATCCATAAACTGGTTTATTTCTTGTAAAGAATATAAGTCAGTGCTCCTGTTGGATGTTTCGGGATTGTCTGAGTCATAATCCTCCTCCATGTCCTCTCCTTCACATGATGCCTGACTGCACACTGCCTGTCCTTCACTAACAGTCACACCTTCACCGGTGAAACTGGACAAAGCTGCTTCCTCAACATTTTGATGGTTTCCTTCAGCAGCTGCAGACTGAGAGCTGCTCAGGTTTACTGCAGCTACAGGTGCCTGGTGCGCTTCAGGTTCACTCTGACTCTCCCTCTCCAAGCTGTTACTGCCAGACTTCAAACCAGCGTTTCGGGCTGTGACATCCCTCACAGCGCAATCCGCCACCGTGCTCACTGCAGGTCCACCAGAGGCAGACGCGGAACCGTGCGCGGGCACGGCGGTCGCCGCGGCACCCGCCACCGCGTCACCCGCCACCGCGTCACCAGACGTGTGCATGGTGGTCGCGGCAGCCGCCACGTCACCGGCAGCGCCAGCCGCCCCCTGCTGTCTATGCGGACAGGCAAAGCGCTTATGCCCCACATCTCCACATTCAAAACACTTCATGTGCCCTGAGCTCGAAAAAAATCGAAACACCTGATACGATGATCCGCGTGGAGGGAACAGACAGCGGGGAAACCTGCACATACAAGTCCCTCACAAACACTCCGCTCTCAATCAGCTGGTACACCTGAGGCTCATCTTTTAGAAACACAACCACCCCTTTATTCATTCTGGATTCAAAACACAACTTATCATGACCTACCTGCTCACCAACAGCCAACAAAACCTCCTCCACCGTCACATTAATGTCCGGCGGGACTATCCGCACTCCGTGCCGGATTGACGGATGTGGCGTCTCGGTGGAAGCCATTCCTCCCGAAAACACGAGGGAAACCAAACAACGACCTGTCTCTCTCAGTCAAACACTCAAAAATACTAATAAAGAGGCTTACCTGATCATGCAGTTAGAAAACGGAGGAAAATACAGGTGAAAACCAGGGACAGAAACAATCCAAAACCCGCGCCACTCTCACGTCCGCCACCTCCACTCACGCTCACACACACCGGAAACGAGGAGAGGAGAGGAGAGGAGAGGAGAGAGTGAAGGAGAGGAGGAGAGAGTGAAGGAGAGGAGGAGAGCTGCAGGAGAGGAGGAGAGCTGCAGGAGAGGAGGAGAGCTGCAGGAAAGGAGGAGAGCTCAGAGAGGAGGAGAGCTCAGAGAGGAGGAGAGCTGCAGGAGAGGAGGAGAGCTGCAGGAAAGGAGGAGAGCTCACAGAGGAGGAGAGCTCAGAGAGAGGGGATGTAAGAGGCCTGATGAAGGACGGGGGTTCTCGGTTATTACTGATTGTAATATTTTAATAGCTTTAAAACACGCGGTATAAATTCATCCTGGTTTCCTCCGGCTGTTTTTTAAGCTGTTGACTGATCCTCCCTCCTCTGTGTCAGCAGGCTGGGACCCCTTCAGAGAGCTTCCTCTGGGCTGTCATTGTGCTGTTGCTGAGTGTAGATGCTGAAACAAAGCAGCGCTCGGAGAGGAGTGACTGGACTGTTCCAGAACTGCTGCTAACATCCTGGTGTACACGGTTTGAAAGCTAAACTCCAACAGGCCTCGAAAGGATGCCATCACTGCTAACACTGCGCTACATTACAGAGGAATACAGAATATACATCGTCTACTAATGCACAGACTAGCAAGCCTCTGTTAGCGTCCATGCTAACGATAAAAGTGGTAATGATTCTGAATGTTGGAACAACCTGAAGGAGACTGAACATTAGTTTGTTTGAACACAGTATAACATCCTCCTTCCTGTCTCTGTGCGCTAGCTGCTAGCACTGAAGAAAGGCTAGCATGATAATTAAACCTTCACTTAAACATCAGCCACTGTTAGCTTTTAGCTTTACGTCTCTAAACCATGGCAAGAAGCCCTCTGGTATCTTTAGGCTGACTCTGTGAGCTTTAGCATGTAGGCATGTAGCTGCTAACCAGCGAACTAGCATCAAACAGGTAATTAGCATTGTGTTATCTTATTTGGTGATAGACAATAACTTACTGACCTTTATGAAAAAAGGTTATGACTGTAAGAGTGATCGTACTGATCTGACCGAGCCCCAGAAACACGACACTTATACACATCTACAGTCCTCCTGTAATGACTGCATTACCTCAGACTGCGTACCTGATCCTGTCTGCACTGATCTAAAGACAACATCGTCCACCTGAAGCTACAGAGGTCTCACTCGGAGGGATATTCTGGGCCTCAGCAGGAGCAGACCTCTCTCAGTGCTGCGGGTTATTTCATTTATTTAATGTCTCCAAAGTCGTTCTGGGAACGGAAACATGGAATTCATTCATTACTCAGTCTTTATTTCTGCTCGTAAAAAACCTCCATAATCAGCACTTAGCAGCTTTTTCACTACAGGAGCATATCTGTGTCACATTAGCTCTTAAAGGCTGTGTAAATAAATCCACATTTACAGAGAGGATTACAGAGTGAATCTGTCAGAGGGAACCTGTGATCAATGACTCAGGAGACACAGCGGCAGCAGAGCGGTGACAGGATACCTGCTAATCTGCAGCATTAAGGCTTCCCCTGCTGCAAGTCACTGCTGCTCTCATCAGCAGGTAAAACACCTCAACTGTAGTCCACGATTAGAGTAGATAGTCGAGTTTAACTTTGGTGAACTTTGCCTCCCCACTTGGTGCTGTCTGCCTTCAGGAAGCTGCCCTTTAATGAAACTGATACACAGTCCTGACGGAGAGGGTCAAGGTTCAAACACGGTGGCGGCTCATTGGTGCCGTGAAGTACCAGCCCATCAGTGCCTTTAAACAAGGGAAACTAAAGTGTCCTGACTTTGGGTTCAAATAATATAATACCTATCTCTGCTGAATAGTGCTAGCATGTTTCTGACCGTTAGCATGTTAGCAGTTAGCTTTCCAGCTCCAACAAGTAGCCCTACAAGTGTTTGCTGTGTAGGCTTCTAGAAACAGATATACTGCAGAAGACACACTTGATGTGTTGTTGTGGCTGTGCATGAGTGCTGATACACGCACGTTAGCAGGATGAATGTCAGTCAGCAGAGTGGACATGAGTGCTGCTTAGTTTGGGAGAACAATCACCTTTACTCCACAAAGAGCTGCCAGAAAGGACGGAGCGCACTGATTACTCTGCAGCTTCTATCAAACAGACTACTGTTACACGTGCTGCGTCTTCTTTACAGTGAAAGTGAACATGAACATGCAGCATGCTCGTCTACCAGCCAAGAAGACCCTCATACAGCTGGACAAAGATGCTCAGAGAACCTCGTTTCTTCTGCCAGCTTCCTGTTTCCTGTTTCCTGTAGCGTCCTGTCCCAGAGTGAAGGGAGAAAACCATCAGACAGACAGTGAACCAGTCCAATGACCTGTCCCCCCTCGTCTTCCTCAGACCCCCATCACCCTGTGAACCTATCAGATAAAGCACAGCTGTTATTAACCTCTGACACAGACTGAAGTCAGTTTGCAGCTGGTCTGAGGAGTCGTCGTGTCTCTGATGAGGGTTTAAGATCTTTATTCTCTGCTCAGAGGAACATTAGATCTGAGGACAGCTCCATCAGGCTCCATCAGGCTGCAGCAGGCTGCAGGCTCTGTTTGTTTCTCATCTGCATCTCAATGACCCTGTGAATATTACATTGTATAACACTGCTGCCTCCACGAGCCGGCATTACCCAGGGATTAAACCAACACTGCAGACAAAGGACATTATAAAAACCTTGATTAGTGTTAGTGCTATATTCTCATGTTAAATTGTTTACCGAGCAGCCGCTGGAGACTCGGCTCTCTGCAGCTCGAGTGATGATAATGATTATTGTCAGAATAAACTGTGCAGGCTTTGAGCATTATTCATTCAGTTCATCTTCATACGTCAGACAAAGAGCTGCTCACTCTCCTTCATCAGTTTGATGTTGTCAAATATCTCATGTCAGAGAGCAGTTACAACTTAAGGTGAGTATTTATTCAAAGTTCAACAGAAGACTGTCACGTCTCGTCATTTACGTTAAGTTTCAGTTCAGTCCTGTCTTTTGTGTTTTATTTTGTAGTAATGTCTCTCCTCGTGTCAGAAAACTTCACTTCCTGTCCTGATGTGTTTCCCGCCTTTGTGGTTGTCGTCCCTGCCCTCATTGTTTCCACCTGTGTCTCATTACCTGGTGTGTGTCTGTGTCTCCCTTTGTCCTGTGCCTGTTCGTCTTGTCGTGTCAGGTGTTTCCAAAGATCAGTCAGGTTGCTATTTAGGATTTTTTGTAGACCAGTTTATCTTTGAGAGTTCTAGTTAAACTTCCTTTACGGATTTTTCCAGCCTCGCTGTGATTTTATTTCGTTACTTTTGCTTTTTATGCCAGCGCTATACTGTGATCTTCAGTTAACACTTTGTCTTGTTCATTTTTACTCGAATAAAGAGTCTTTTTGGTTGAACTTCTGAGTTGTGCGCCTGGGTCCTTCACTTGGTTCTTGTCAAAGACCATGTTATGTCTTCATTGCTGTTTAAATCTCCAGCATACTCCTTTAATGAAGACAGCTCATAACCTGGTTAACCTCAGGCCAGCCCTCAAACCTCACATCCTTTAACTTCTGTCTTCGCTCTCCCCTAAAGCAGGAAGTCTCCGCTCCGTGCTGTGTGTTGGTTTGGATGATGAAGACTGAATGTGTTTGTCACCATCTGGTTGTATTTCCAGCTCAGGCCTGAAGGCTGAAACACTTATTACCATGTATTTATACTTTTGAGTCTGCCCTTAATTCTGCAGCAGAAGTAGGTCTAACAGAGCCCAGGAGGTTCTCCTGACCCTGTCACCAGCTGCTTGTGTCTCAGCTACTTTATTATTCAGAGTAGTAAAGCTAACAGAGCTAAAGCTGGAGCTAGCTTTATGCTCCCTATGCTGCATGAGAAGATGTATTACATCTTATATTTGTATAGTAAATATAAGGCTACCAGCAGCAGCTAGTTAGCCTAGCTCAACAGAAAGTCTAGAAACAGGGAAACAGTCTGTCTCTGGCAAATTGTTACAAAATCAACCTAACTGTATCTCTTAAGCTAATTAATCACTTTGTGAAGTTATCAGAAAATTGTTGTTATTAATGCCCCTGGTGGTCGTTAAGTGAACTGCAGTCAGCATCCTGTTGATAGCACTCTGTAGGTGGTAACATAAAAGACAATGTGTTTCATCACATTAAAACATGTTTGCTTTGTTGTATTGTTAGCTTCCTAATTTACTGTTGCTAAAACCAACATTGTTTGTAAAAATACATAAATAAGCATCATTAATCATGCTAGCTGGTAAGCTAGCCAATTAACATCCCCTCAGCTAACCTTGTATATTCCTAGCAATAACGTATAGGTTAGGTTAGCTGGCTAGCTGAAACCTAGCTGCATTGATCTGTTGTTGATCCTTTGTAATGTTAGCAGATTAAATAATTTGGTTAGCTAGCAACTATAACAGCAGACAGATCAGCCCTGGGGTCTGGAATAATAAGCTGATGTTATCGAGACAGTAGCAGTTCACCAGAATCGGACGGGTTCACTACCTCGATCGCTTTGTGTTGGATTGTGTTGTGGGTGCTGGTCTCTGGCGTTAGCTCACTTCTATTGTAAGCTAACATTAGCATTGTTGGTGCTGAAATGAGGTAAGGCTCAGGACATGACAGCTGTCACAGAAATCAGTTCACAGGATGTTGGAGGAAACTGACAATCGCGCATTAGTAAAACAAAGCACAAAAGTAATGTCATGTATTCAAACGTAACTTAGCACCTTCAAGCTAAGCTAACTTAGCTTTAGCTTAACTAACTGCAAATAGCCAGTTAGTTAAGCTAAAGCAGAGACAGAGACAGGCTGCTGTTTGGTACAATGGAACAATTTAAATCATTTGGAAAATGAAAAACCACCTGGGACCTGTCCACACGATAACTTTACGATGTGTTACACTGTGTAAATCGAGTTGATCTCGACTTCCTGCCGAGGTTGATCTGTATCCAGTTGTTGTTTCTGTGTTTTGTTGCTAATATAAAGCCAGAGTCAGCTGTGACTCAGGTGTGTACAATACACCTGACAGTAAATAACAACAGACTGACATCTCATTCTCATTCATCAGCAGGCCGTCAGCGGGACTGAGACACTCAGAGAGAAGGACAACATCAATCTGATCCACAGACACACACACACACACACACACACACACACACACAGATGCTGCTCATCAGCATGTCTGCCAGATTAATCTGAGAGGAGATGAGTTTACGATGAATTCATCTGTACAGGAGGAGAGCAGCTCACATATGTTGGATCTGCTGAGAGACGGATCCTCACCCCCCCGAGGAGGCAGCGCTGAGAGAGAGAGGACGAGCGAGGACGAGCGAGGCACTAAATGGAGCAGAGAGAGGAGAGAGTTATCTGTGGACACACACACACACACACAAACACCCACACACACACACACACACACACACACACACGCACACACACACACGCCCACACACACACACACACACACACACACACACACACACACACACACACACACACACACACACACACACACAAAGAGGTTCATGTCCTTAATGTAACCTGCTCTCCTTATGTTACCTGGTGCTGTGATGGAGTCTTACCTGCTGTCTGAGACACCGGGTCGTCTCAGGTGAATATACTGTTGAAGGTAAATGAACAGAGAGAGCAGCTCAGTGTTCAGGAGGAGAAGGAACTATAGAAACATCTCTACACATTATGAGCTCAGGAGGTGAACTGGAGGTAAATATCAGTTGAACCAAACAGCAGCAGTCTCACGTCCTGCTTTATTGTCTGCAGACAAACATTTACCAGCAACCACATGTTGGAGTTTAAACCCAGACAGGCAACTTAAAGTGTGGTGGACAGAAGGAAACACATCAGCTAATGTCATTAAAGTTCAGTGTTTGAGTCGAGCAGACCCTGAGCTACATTAGCGTTCATCTGTTTTGTGTTTGTGCAGCTGAAGTAGAGCACTGACATACATAAAAGTAAAATATAAAAAAGAGATGAAACAATAGAAAACAAGTATTTTGCAGCGTTTGTTTTCACAGTGATGCTTCTCATCGATTATCATTATCATATTTTGAATGCTTACGTCAGCCCATCCAGCTCTCAGAGACATGAAGATTCAACGGACGCCATCACATTCCTGTTTGCAGAAGATGCTGTTTCTCCAGCTAGCTCTGTGAGCAGCCGGATATTCAAGAAACTGTTAAATGCATGATGACATGAGAGTACTTGTGAGCTCAGTATTGACCTAAATATTCACACTTATGATTTTCCCCATAACTGTGCAGCCCTCAGCTTAAGCTGCTAAATGTTGGAGTCTTTATTCTCAGGCTAGTTGATTAATTAGTGTTTAGAAGCAGCTCACTTTGTTATGTGTAAGACTTTACTCATTACTCTCCACAGACAGTCACTGTGCTCTGTATGAAACATCATGTAGTTTACACTGGATGAGAGGTGAGTATAAATGTGGACGCTCCTCGAGGTGAGTGTAAATGTGGACGCTCCCCGAGGTGAGTATAAATGTGGACGCTCCCCGAGGTGAGTATAAATGTGGACGCTCCCCGAGGTGAGAATAAATGTGGACGCTCCCCGAGGTGAGTATAAATGTGGACGCTCCCTACAGTAAACTGCAGTCGGATCTGTGGACGTGAAGAGAACCAGAGACGTCAAAAACGTCAGAAATGCATCCATCATCCAGCTCAAACTTGATGCCGATCAAACATTAACTTGGATCAGAAACATCATTACACCGAGCTCCACTGTAGATCTGATGTCATTTGTTATGTTAGGAATGTGAGGAGGGCTGTGAATGAGTTTAACTGAGTGATAAAACAAACTTCAGCCTTTATGTGCAGGAGAAACAAAACAGGTCGACTGGACCACAAACACACAGACGGTCTGCACACGCTCTTTGTTCTGCTGCAGCTGTGAATTATAAAGCAGCTGCGTTAAATATCTCACACACACACACACACACACACACACACAAACACACACACACACACACACGACCTTCACCTCCTCAGACAGTGATGGAAGAAACATTACAGTGAGATCTACATCTGAGCTCAGACTAAACACAAGCAGACCATTAATCATGTAAATATTATGGCACGACTGCAGCAGAGCTCATTCCTTATGAATAACTGAGACATATATGAACAGAGGAGACTCAGCCTACGGAGAGGAACTGAACATCAACAGAGGAGCCTACAGAGAGGAACTGAACATCAACAGAGGAGCCTACAGAGAGGAACATGAACATCAACAGAGGAGCCTCCAGAGAGGAACTGAACATCTACAGAGGAGCCTACAGAGAGGAACATGAACATCAACAGAGGAGCCTACAGAGAGGAACATGAACATCAACAGAGGAGCCTACAGAGGAGCCTACAGAGAGGAACATGAACATCAACAGAGAAGCCTACAGAGAGGAACTGAACATCAACAGAAGAGCCTACAGAGAGGAACTGAACATCAACAGAGGAGCCTACAGAGAGGAACTGAACATCAACAGAGGAGCCTACAGAGAGGAACATGAACATCAACAGAGGAGCCTACAGAGAGGAACATGAACATCAACAGAGAAGCCTACAGAGAGGAACATGAACATCAACAGAGGAGCCTACAGAGAGGAACATGAACATCAACAGAGGAGCCTACAGAGAGGAACATGAACATCAACAGAGGAGCCTACAGAGAGGAACATGAACATCAACAGAGGAGCCTACAGAGGAGCCTACAGAGAGGAACTGAACATCAACAGAGGAGCCTACAGAGAGGAACATGAACATCAACAGAGAAGCCTACAGAGGAGCCTACAGAGAGGAACATGAACACCAACAGAGGAGCCTACAGAGAGGAACATGAACATCAACAGAGGAGCCTACAGAGAGGAACATGAACATCAACAGAGGAGCCTATAGAGGAGCCTACAGAGAGGAACATGAACACCAACAGAGGAGCCTATAGAGGAGCCTACAGAGAGGAACTGAACATCAACAGAGGAGCCTACAGAGGGCAACATGAACATCCTGTTGGAGAGGGGATTCTGACAGAGAGGACATGAGATGTGTGAGTTTAGAGCCAAACAAAGCAAAAACAAACAGTGTTTTCTGCTAAAGTCCTTCAGGCTTTGTCAGCACAAACACACAGTCAGTACACACACACACACACACACACACACACACACACACACACACACACACTGGGTTTGCCCTCTCACACAGCAGCAGCACTGTGCAGTTTGATGAATGGTGTTTGGGCTCTGGAGGTTGCACTTCATTTGGGAGGAGGACGAACTGTGAGCTCTGTTTTTCCTACAGCCGTGAGACGAGCAGCAGAGACACAGGGACACAATGAGAGGGTCAGTGTGGGGGGGCAGACGCTCTTGCTGTGCTGTGTGTCGTCCACAGGAGCGTCTGATCCGGTCAGCAGTGAGATGATGGCCCACCTGTGAAGAAGTCAGGCTTGTCTCATGTTTCCTCTCGTTCATTATAAAACACTCTGATGGAAGTTATACAGTGTGGTTCACTTCAGTAAAGCAGTAATTATCCCATTAAAGTACATGTGTATGTTTTACAGTGTAATCAATGGTCATAATATCAATTTGGATATTTTACTTATTCATGAATCCAAACTGTTTAAGTCTTTAAAAAAACCTTTAGGTTCAATTATTAAATCATACATCTGTTCCCAAACACAACATGGTATTAAAGAATAACTGACTGGGTCTATTTATTAACCATCCCAGCTGTCATTGGGCGAGAGGTGGGTCACACCTGGACAGTCACAGGATGACACACAGAGACAGACGACCTTTCATGTTCACACTCACACCTACGGTCAGAGTCCCACTGAACATAACGAGCATGTGTCTGGACCGTGGGAGGAAGCAGATGACCCCGGAGGGAACCCACGCATACACATGCACATGTGGGGAGAACATGCAGACTCCACACAGAAAGGCCCACTACTGGTGTCTGAACCGGGGTTTGAACCAGTGACCTTATAGCTGTGAGGCGACAGCGCTAACCACTGCACCACTGTGCCGCACAAAAAATCTAATTAATGAATTCAAATATTTTTCTTTTACTTTGTTTTTAAAGAAGCTGCTGCTTGTACAGGAACGTGTGAGCAGGTAGGTCAGGAATGAAGGAAATGTACTTGAGTACTTTCCTTGAGTGTTATATGCAGTATTATATGCAGTATATATAATAAATATGGTGCTTTTGACTCCACTACATTTCTGCCTGTGTTCTCGTTACTCGCTGCTTCTGCTCTGGAGTCAGCTGATGAATTTTCTTTTCTAAAATCTGAAAGACAACACACTGTTTCTGTTTCTGCTGACAGTCACCAACTTTCTCTGCAAGAGGTCACTTTATCACCAACTTATACAACCAGATTTAATATAATATAATATATAGAATATTTCACAAGTGCACAAATAAATTAGAATCATGATCCTATAAAACAGCCACAGTGTACGAGAGGTCGGAGCTGGTGAACCTGAGAGGGCTGCTGTGTTCACTATCAGCATTAGCAGGAGGAGGAACATCTTTGTTCTACACTGTACAGGTATCTTCGATGGAGACTCGTCTACAGAAGTGAACACACCTTTGTCTCTGAGGTCAGAAACACGGCTCACATGAAACCTCTGCAGCCGCACACACACACACACACACGAGCTGCTGCGTGAAGCAGCAGCTCTGAGTGGTTCAGAGAACAGCAGCATGTGGAGGAGCAGAGCGCTGCACGACGGAGGTCAAACATGTACTGTTCGACAGATACACAGGAGATCGATGTCACACGGTGAAGTGTGGAACACAGCGGTCTTCAGCTGCTTTAAAGCCTCACTGACCGCAGTGCATGCTGGGTAATAACAGGATTGAATGTGCATCAGGACTTCTGGGTGTTTTCAGTGACAAACATGGTGTCTGTTCTTTAATATTCTGTTAATGTCTGCATGTTTATATGGACGTTTATATTTCTGCTGTAGGTGCTCACATACCTGTGTGTGTGTGTGTGTGTGTGTGTGTGTGTGTACTCTTCACTGTAATGAAAATGACTGCAGACACGTCATCCTCGAGGCAGAGCAGCGAGTGATCTCCTGTAGTTTGTCCTGATGTGAGCTTGTGTGTGTGTGTGTGTGTGTGTGTGTGTGTGTGTGTGTGTGTGTGTGTGTGTGTAACTGTCAGCTGGATCTCCAGGTGTCACCTCCTGTGTGTAAAGTGTCACACAGCTAACGAGTCCTGTGTCCTGCGGGACGTTCACACAGGGTTTCCTCGTGTTGATAAATGTCTCTGACAGAGTTTCTTTAAAATGTCTCACAGGTTCTCGTGATGATCTGTCGTCTGATTTGTAACTGTGTACATGTCTCCTGTTTGTTTCCCCCACCTCTGACCTCTGACCTCTGGCTGTGGGTTGTTGGTGTCAGGTAGGTTGATGCTGGAACCAGTCTGTCTGACACAACCATCATTTTGCTGAATCACACGTTCTGCTGTTTATGTGAACTATTACCAGACCTCTGCATGCCGACTGCACGCTCTCTGACTGAGCTGCATTTAAACATGAGTCAGTTTGTGGATGTCAGGGAGTCAGGGATGCACATATAGCAGGACAGAACAGCATTATCTCTGGACCCAGCAGACGCTGTTATAGTAACAGATTTAAACCGAAGTCATCAGATCCTCGGAGAATAATCTCTTTCATGTGAATCAGCAGCGACAGCACAGACGTCTATCTCTTCAGTGATAACTCCCAGCAGCTCCTCTCTCATCTTCCAGCTCTGCTGATGGGACATTTCTCCTCCTGCAGGTACAGGTGGGCTCAGAGTCCTGACTGCAGCAGTAGTTACCTGATGTGATCTGATCCCACGTGCTGGATGTCCACAGACGCAGCTGTCCGTCTGTTCTCCCTGTATCATGGACCATGTTCGTCTCTCAGTCGACGTCTGGAGGAGAGAGGAGCTCAGACAGGATCAGATGTTAAACTCAGTGTGGTGTTTCAGTCTGAGAGGTCGTTTCAGTTCAGGGTGACGTCCTCTGTGTTTCTGCTCAGACTCTGAGAGAGCCCTGAAGAGGGTCAGACACGGTCCTCACATGTCCCCATGTGACCTGCTGATGTTCTGTGTATGCAGCAAAGATTAAACCAAATGTGAGTTAATCTTTTTGTGTTTCATCACCTGAACATGTAGAGCGAGTGTGACCTTGATGATTAACCCTAGAACAGGAGAGACAGAGCAGAAACATTTCAGTGTGAGCTGCTGATGGAGGAACATCTCTCTGAAGGTCTCCAGCAGAGTTTGGTAACGGGACTTTGAAAAGTTAAACCCTCTTCACGACGACGTGTCACCTGCAGTACGTCTACCTTTGCACTGACACAGCTGTGTTTACCTCCTGCTGGTGCACAGCTGCCTGCCAGGAAGGAGGAGACACACAGACACAGACACAGAGACAGACACAGACACAGACACAGAGACAGGGACAGAGACAGACACAGACACAGACACAGACACAGAGACAGACACAGACACAGAGACAGACACAGACACAGACACAGACACAGACACAGAGACAGACACAGACACAGACACAGACACAGACACAGAGACAGAGACAGACACAGACACAGAGACAGACACAGACACAGACACAGACACACAGACACAGAGACAGACACAGACACAGACACAGACACAGACACAGAGACAGAGACAGACACAGAGACAGACACAGACACAGAGACACAGACACAGACACAGAGACACAGACACAGACACAGACACAGACACAGACACAGACACAGAGACACACAGACACAGAGACAGACACAGAGACAGACACAGACACAGAGACAGACACAGACACAGACACAGAGACAGACACAGACACAGAGACACAGAGACACAGACACAGAGACACAGACACAGAGACACAGACACAGACACAGACACAGACACAGACACAGAGACACAGACACAGACACAGACACAGAGACACACAGACACAGAGACAGACACAGACACAGACACAGACACAGAGACACAGACACAGAGACAGACACAGAGACAGACACAGACACAGACACAGACACACAGACACAGACACAGACACAGAGACAGAGACAGAGACAGACACAGAGACACAGACACAGAGACAGACACAGAGACAGACACAGACACAGACACACAGACACAGACACAGACACAGACACAGACACAGAGACAGAGACAGAGACAGAGACAGACACAGAGACAGACACAGACACAGACACAGACACAGAGACAGACACAGACACAGACACAGACACAGACACAGACACAGACACAGACACAGAGACAGACACAGACATAGACACACAGACACAGACACAGACACAGAGACAGACACAGACACAGAGACAGAGACAGAGACAGAGACAGAGACAGACACAGAGACACAGACACAGACACAGAGACAGAGACAGACACAGAGACAGAGACAGAGACAGACACAGACACAGACACAGACACAGACACAGAGACAGACACAGAGACAGAGACAGACACAGAGACAGACACAGAGACAGAGACACAGACACAGACACAGAGACAGACACAGACACAGACACAGACACAGACACAGAGACAGAGACAGACACAGACACAGACACAGACACAGAGACACAGACACAGACACAGACACAGAGACAGACACAGACACAGACACAGACACAGACACAGAGACAGACACAGACACAGACACAGACACACAGACAGACACAGAGACAGACACAGACACACAGAGACAGACACAGACACAGACACAGACACAGACACAGTCTTTGAAAAGCACAACGTGAAGTTTCATATGTCGGCACAGACAGATGTTTTCTGCTTTAACTCGACATGTGAACAGGCTGTGAATATAATAACATATATAACATATACGACATGTCAGCTTCGTATTGTTTTCTATTAGTCTCTGAACATAGCCGATCATAAACACACTCGTTATCTGCAGCAGCAGCTGAATATGAATCAATGCAGAGCGATGGACTCAGACGTCTCATGAGCACGGAGACGATCAGACTCACAGGAAACAGATAAACACTCAGAGACACGCTGATCAGTGATCAATGAGCATCATGGGTATGATCACAGAGCTCTGATCAGGGCTCAGGCAGCACACTCATTATCTGCATTACAGAACACACACACACACACACACACACACACACATTCACTCTGAGATGACAGAGCTGTAATTCATCGTTCTGCCACTGCTGTAACATCCTGCTTCAGTCTCTTTCTCACAGCGTCACACAACAGACAAGGACCAACTAAGAATAGACGTTGAAGATGCTCAGTGTGTGTGTGTGTGTGTGTGTGTGTGTCTGTGTCTGTGTCTGTGTGTGCTCAGTGTGTGTGTGTGTGTGTGTGTGTGTGTGTGTGTGTGGGGTGTGTGTGTGGGGTGGGGGGGGTGGGGGGGGGGGGGGTCAGGCTGAGACTCTGACATGGGTTGGAAGCATGAAAACACTACCTGCTTCCTGTGCAGGTGAGGCGTGATAATCAGAAGAGTGTTGCTGCTCAGCTGTTTTACAGGTGAACATGAGTTTAACTGTGCTGGTTAGTGGAGGTTATGTGATGCTGCATTCTGGGTAATAAAGGAGGGAGTCCTAACATGAAGCAGAGTGGTTCGTGATCGACGTCTGAGGTAAGGTGAGTGGTTTCCTGACACCTCTTCTTTCCCCTGAGCCCCGACAGGAGCTCTGAGGTGTGAGGAAGACTTACTCTAAGAGAGAAGATGAAGCTGCTGCACTCACCTGGCCTAACCCGGAATGGAGATGTGGATCACCTGGACAGGTCACTGAGTTCCTCACCTGAGACAGGGGCGGATGCTTTATAGCATTTATGTTAAACAGGTGTGTGAGCACCGACAGCAGAAAGGTAAACCTCGTGTCCGTTTGTCTCCTGTGTTTTTCCTCTCGTCTGCCTGGGCTTCATGTCATCCTGTCTCACCTGTTTGCCCACCTGTCTGTCTGTCTTTTAGTCTGACATGTTCACACACAAGCTGTGCAAGCAGGACGACGTGTGCTGGTGGGACTCTGAAGGGACAGAACCGGGCCGATTAACGTCCAATCATTTCGTCTCAGTGAGGACGAAGCCTCGACACCGACGGAGCACAGACGCACTCAGAGCAGGTGTGTAGACGCACTACAGAGGCCTGTGTCATCAATCATTCAAACGCACTCAGATCCTCTGGGACTATCTGTCACATCACAATATGATGTTAGAGTAAGACTGTATGAGTCCCTTACATATGTCATGTGACAGCTGAGTCTTGATTCTCTCCCACCACAGAAAACTCAACAGCACGTCCGTGTTCACTTTCCAAAGAAGCTCTGAGTTTAACAGACGTAAATAAATAAACAAATAAAATGATTTTTTTACTCTCTTGCTTTCTGTCTGCGTGCTGCTGACACCTGTAGCTAAATCAAGGCGACCTGCAGCCCCACAAACACGTCACAAAGAGAGGAGCTGAGAAATGAAGCTTTTCTGAGCTGACACACTGATGGAGCAGAGACATTACCTCACAGGTCCTGTGTCACTTGTTTTACTGCAGACTGAGAAACACAGAGATGGAGATGGAGCCGACCCTCCTGACGTCTCATGTTCCTGTGAGTCTGTTTGATCTGATCTGAGGTCTGATCGTACGTACAGACTGTTTGTAGACGAGTCCCAACAATCCAACAAATGTTGATGTCCATCCTTGCAAACCTTCCTGCAGGTGACCTCTCCTGGTGTTTCACTTCCTGTCTCTTCATCCCCCTGATTACCTGTACCTGTGCTGATTACTCACCTGTCTCCCACACCTCCCCTGCTCCGGCTCCAGCCTCTGTGGTTCTTTGTGTCCTCTCTGCAGCGTTTCCTCTCTGGTGACCTCTTCACAGTAAAAGCTGCTGCGCTCCCACAGACACACTTTCAGCCTGATTCAGCAGAATCGTCTGCGACATCCACTGATGAACTATTGTTCTCAGACAGCATTAATTAATGTGGGACATAAATAAACAGTGATTCACACAGCAGAGGCTCATTAATCCTGTGTGACCTGAGAGGACGCAGGGTGAGCTACTCCACACTGCTGTTCTTCTGTCTGTGTTTAAAGAAGCTCCAACAGAGAACGGTCCGCAGTGACACTGCAACGGTTCAGACAAATACCTGAAACCTGTTTAACCTGACACACCTCAGGTGGCCCTGAATGATTGGCCTCTGGCCTCTGGCCTTGGTTTCCATTGAGGCCCCACTATTAGTGCCCTATCAATCAATCAATCAAATTTTATTTGTATAGCGCCAAATCATAAACAGAGTTATCTCCAGACACTTTACAGACAGAGCAGCTCTCGACCGACTCTTTGTTCTGTTATTTAAAGAGAGGCCCAAGAGCTCGATAGACAGCGCGTCTCCATCTGCTCCCATTGTACATAATTGATGCCAAAACAGCACCTGTGATAGGCGCCGCCATCTTGCGATGGTGACGTCCTACGGAGCCAGAGTCTGCGCAGTAGAGATCGGCGAGTGAAGCGGCCGTAGCCACTTCCGCTAACCCAAACACACACTTAACTTACTGAAACAACAGCAAGGATCCCGCACGCCGGCGTGTTTAACAGCAGAACAGCTTCTTGTGTTGGTCTGAGGTTAAAGTTCACAGGTATGGAAACTTCAGTGACTGTAGTGATTGTTTTAGTTACGGCTCCTCTCGCGGATCGTCCTCCACTCTGCTCACCCGGAACTGATCGGCTGCAGGAGCCGAATTTGTCCACAGAGCTGTCAATCATCATTTTGACAGCATCAAATAACTAATTAAAAATAAACTTGAGAGAAAAATGAACACTTGGACATAAATCAGCAGGATAAGAACTAACTATAATGACAGAAACCATGTTGGAGAAAAATGTATTTGACATGTATTTTGATTGTATAGTTTGACTCATGTCCCATCTGTTAACATGGAGGAGGCGGGCTTTATGAGCTATACTGCAGCCAGTCAGCAGGGGGCGATAGAGAGGGTTTGGCTTCACTTTTAGGGAGCTGTCATGTCGGCCATCTTTTTATACAGTCTATGGTCTAAACCTATAGCAGCATAACTCTGGGCTAGTCCCAGCCTGAGCCAGGCCTAACTATAAGCTTTATCACAGAGGAAAGTTTGAACTCTTAAAAGAAGAGAGGGTGTCTGCCTCCCGGACCTTGACTGGTAGATTGTTCCAGAGGAGGGGGGCCTGGTAACTGAAGGCTCTACCTCCAACACTACTCTTAGAGACTTTAGGTACCACAAGCAGGCCTGCATCCTGGGAGCGCAATGTTCTAGAGGGGTAATATGGCACTATGAGCTCTTTAAGATATGATGGTGCCTGACCATTAAGAGCTTTGTAAGTAAGAAGAAGGATTTTAAATTCTATTCTAGATTTTACAGGAAGCCAGTGCAGAGAGGCTAATACAGGAGAGATGTGATCTCTCTTCCTAGTTCTCGTCAGCACACGTGCTGCAGCATTTTGTACCAGCTGCAGAGTTTTTAGTGACTTATTAGGGCAGCCTGATAGTAACGAGTTACAATAATCCAACCTGGAAGTAACGAATGCATGTCATCATGCACCTGTGCTGGGTCGATGAAGGACCCTTGGTGGGTTCTGTACAGGTTCTGTACAGGTACAGGTGACCTATGAATGTATGTAACCAGCCAGCACTCACGCAGACTGTGAAATAACTCTTAAAGACGACAGTCTGAAGCCGGCTCACATCTAAAGGCAGCGTTTAGTCACCATCATTGTTGTTGTCATGGTGATGATGATGATGATGATGATGATGATGATGATGATGATGATGATGATGATGATGATCTCAGCTCCCCTGAGCCTCCAGACTGTGTGAAGCACACACACACACACACACACACACACACACACACCTCACCCAGTCAGCAGTGATGATGTCACACCTGTGTGATCCAGGTGCCAGGCTGATCTGTTTCCTGTTATAGAACAATCGATGTGTTTATCCTGTTCATCAGCAAACACACGTCATGCTGTCGCTTCAGGACACGTCAGGATGCACCGAGCAGAGCAGCTGCAGCAGTTTGGACTGAAACACACAGACTGAATGAATGAGTGAATGAATGAGTGAATGAATGAGTGGATGAATGAATGAATGAGTGAATGAATGAGTGGATGAATGAATGAATGAGTGAATGAATGAATGAGTGAATGAATGAGTGAATGAATGAATGAATGAGTGAATGAATGAATGAGTGAATGAATGAGTGAATGAATGAATGAATGAGTGAATGAATGAGTGAATGAATGAATGAATGAGTGAATGAATGTCAGGATGAACAGATTAACATTCGACTTCCTCAGTCCTCTACCTACAACATCAGTGTCATTGTGATGTGAGAAGTATTGATCCTGTCAGTAGATAACAGGACGTCCTCTGCATCACACTGAAGCATCAGCTCAGCATGTAACG